>NC_035440.2:10969108-11148818 GCF_002127325.2 Helianthus annuus
ACATACATACATACTTCATACGTATCTACTTAAGGAAATTCTTAACTTAGAATCCCACGTTTAGGTACCATATTACTACATATTCTTTAGGATCCCACATTTAGGTACCATATTTATGTATCCTTTAGAATCCCACTTTTAGGTACCTTATTGCTACATATTCTTTAGGATCCCACATTTAGGTACCATATTACTATGTATCCTTTAGAATCCCACTTTTAGGTACCTTATTGCTACATATTCTTTAGGATCCCACATTTAGTTTTATTATTATTTATTGTGTCTTTTATCTTTGGGGTGTTACACGTCATGGGTATTCGTGCATAAAAAGGTCTACGACATACAAAACCCTATACTTCTCACTTTCATACTTGACCAAAACATTACACCAATCGATTAGCTTGTTTCTAACTACTTTTAATATCGTTAGCCCAATTTACCCTTCAAGGGCGTTTTTGTCAACTTTGTTCCATCCTTTACTATAAAGGGCTTCCTTAAACATTTGACTACTCCCATGACTTAACTACAACTCTAATCGCACATACCTGGCTCGGATCAAAGCTATGACCCGTTTTAATACTTCGTGCACTAATTGACTACGTAATAGCAACATAATCCCTTACGCTAATCATCCTGTGAATGCATAATACTTGACAAACAATTCATTAGTCAATATTGCCAAATGGTAATGTCTTCACCGATTTCATACAACCAAAACCATATCAAATTTCATTCATCATCATGCTCAATTAACTAACACTACATTACTTAAACAAAATAAGAAGTGATTACGGAAATCACTTACCTCGTGCATCCATGTTCGTAACCGCTTCCTTGCCTCATTTCGACCCGTTAGCCTTTCATGCTTGGTCCATGCTAGTGTGGTTCCTATCCTTTCATGTCGTCATACCATAATAATGTTAGTACTCATGCTTATTCATATTAATACACATTTTCCAGCTCTTATCTACATTGACTTTCACTAACACGCATACGACATAAATTGTCAACCACATTGTTCAGTTAGACAACCTAACGTAATTCATAACATCATCCTTTACTAGCATGGTCATATATTATATATTTAGTACACATTCACTTCTTGATTGAAATTAAGTGATTAATAAAAACACATGGGGAGCATCGCCCGTTCAAGCACAACGTACAAGCTTCTAATGCATAATCTTGATCATCACATACATTCAACCCGAATTCTCTTTATGAATTTCCTCTAAGGCACATTATTCAAGTTAGTTTACTACCGACCTCGTCATTCCCCAATTCATTCATAAATGTCAAGCCCTTTGATAAAATTCTCATATCCTAATATCACTTGGGCATTTCATCAAACACTTGGTGTGCATGCCATCACTTAAGCCTATAGTACAAGTATTTTATGTATACTCTTCCTAGTTCATAACATAGATCATCAATTTCAACTAGAATCATATAACTTTTATGCCATTATCTAACAATAATTCATCATACCCACATAATACATCATTCTTTCAACAGGAATTAAACATAAATGGTGATTCAAGTCATCATCCTCACCATAACAAACGGGTTTCGCATCTAAACTTCAAATTAACACAAATCTTACATAACCCATGTTCTATATGATGTTTCTAACCCTTATACATAATCAATTTCATATTATCTCACGGATTAGAGCATAACCCACTTCACCCATGATCACCAATCTTAAATTTACAAACATACCTTATGATCTCCTCATGTTGGTGATCAATAATCCATGCTCGGTTATAGATTTAAGCATCATTTAGCCTTTCAATTTGGATGATCTTTCATGCTTAGCGTTTGGAGTTCTTGAGAGCTCCTGAAGCTTCACGAACACACACGTATGTGTGTTTGTGTGTGTGTGTTGATCTTTTAATTAGTAAACAACTTTCATTTGTTTCCACTTTAGCCCCTTGGGTTTTCCTTTAAAACATAAATGACACTACCTTTCATTACTTAATACTTTTGACCATACCCTTAACTATGTTAAATAGCCTAGTTATTTATTTCATGACGTGTCATAAAGGAACATCCGACAAATATTAACATTCAGATTTTGGGGCGTTACAGTACGTCTATAAATAATTTTTGAAATGAAAGAAATGTTGTATTAAATCTATAAAAAAAATTGGATTTAAATCACAAACCCGCTTTTCCCACTTTTATATAAAAGTAGTTAACTCTTACCTAATAAAAAATGTCCACATTAAATCACAAACCCGCTTTTCCTACTTTTATAAAAAAGCATCAAATTGCATATTTAGGTATAATTAATAGTAATTATGTTACATCAAATGGTTTTATAAAAAAGAAAAAAATTGCAGCCAAAGAATCCCCTAAGAGCAGATGTGTAGCCTTGAAAATATGGTGCTTCTTTTCATTCATTAACCTGTATAAGAATGTGGTTAGCCAAGTTTAGTAAAGAACCACATAACTAACAGGACATGGATAGAAAAGTCATACCTTTTGCCGCCATCGCATACAAAGTAAGAGTTATCCCCATATTAGCTCGCCACACGAATTAGTTGACTTTGGGGGTAGGTATCTTGTTCCAGCAGTATACCTGGGTAAAATAGATAGGTAAAATACATTTAAGCATCTAAACACTTAGTGGAGAACACTAATTATATGTTGTTAAGCCACATAATAACAAATCATTTTTCTAGATGATTACGATACAGATGATTAAATCAATAATGAATACAAAAGCATTGCTATATTCTTACATCCATAGATGAAATCTTTAGCCAGTTAGGTTATAACTCGGAAATTTTCCGGGTAGGAAAATTTAATTTACAATAAATAAAAGTATATAAATAACACTTTTAACTTCTAAAGTATCCTCTTTCCCTTTTCTCCGCCATAAATTTTTTAATTCGGTTTCTTAAACTTTTTCTTGTTGTAAAGAGCCATAAAAACATACAAAAGCAAGATGAGTATGTGTAGTGTTAGGAGTCCAATCACAAATTATGTGATAATTCTTAATCCTTTAATTAGTAGAGATGTGTAACTTGTTAAACTCAAATTGATATAAAAGCTTCAAAGTTTAAATTTCAAAATTGATTAAAAGACAGTCAATAAGCTTCAAAGTTTAGGCTTCAAACTTGAGCAAGAACATTCGTTGCAATATATAATAGGCATAGTGAAAAAGCCTCCTGTCCATCTATGTTGTTTGGCTTCATGTGTGAAGAGATTTTCTGATGATTATCGGCCTACAATGATCAAAATTGACTCAACTTGACTGACTAACCTACTCGAAATTAGAAATTAAGAGCGAAATCAAGTCACCAAAATAGATTCAAATATGAGTAGTTCCAATATCAATTTAACTTCACCACATTAAATAGCTTCAAAAAAAAAACATAATACATTATCAAATGTTTTCCACTTCTCTTAACAACGAAACAAAGACGTATAGCTTATAAGCATTTACGCCATGGTGCCGAATTGTACAAATTTGTAGCGACATATACATCATCTAATACAACTTATGAAATCAAGTAACTTCTTCCTGTATCTCCATGCCACCTGAACGGTGGTTGCCGCCAAGCCCCGCCAGTATGGAGATTCATGCCTAAACATGGTTAAACGCATGATTACATTCAATTCACATCCTGAACAAAAACTGTTTATAGCAGGTACCTTATTGCCATTTGAAGGCGGTGATTCCTCAAGAATCCAGCAAAAAGGGTGGTGACTTCTTCAAGATCTACAGCGCGAAGCACGAATGCCTCCACATTTAATAAGCATTTCACTGTCCTCTGGCACACCAATTTGTACCTGGCTTTCCCCGTGTCCTTGCATCTACAATCCATTTCAATTCAGGTGTGTTTGGATGTGTGTTTTGAAATAAATAAATGACCACAAAATCCAAACTTCGTGAAAAAAGTAATAAAAGACTATGAGAAAATAGTTTATGTTATACCTCCATTAAGAGAGGAAGTTTCAAGGCACCATATGAGGAGTTCTTCACCACATACATCACCTTCATATAACGTAACCACATTCCCATCTTCTCCTGTGCTCTCCATTTTCCCTCTTACAATAAAAACCATTTTTGTCACAAACCCTCCTTCATATGAGGTTGTTCTTTCTTTTATATATGTCTTTTGCCTTAATCTTTCACATATCGCGTCTAAAATCGGTTCATCCATCGACGCAAAAATGCGGACCTACAAATTAATTAAATTATTTAAAAATTGTTTTAAGTGTAATCATTGCCAAACACCGATAAAGCATCGATATGAAAATGTCAATGTCAATAATATTTGAAACTCACTTTCTTGACAAATTTGAAGAGGTGGCGTCAGATATCTCTTTGCAGGTCTTCAGGCAAATTCTCCATTAGCACTTCTTCATTAACCCCTTGTGTAGCAGCCCAATGATAACGCTCCGAGTCTCAAACTTTTCTGCACACCGTAATCATTAGATAGTCATATTTCAAGCCAAAAACATCAAAGCTAAACTAATAGAAAATAAGAGTCTTACCATCACTTATTGTATATCATTTAATAGGCAACTAATTATAATATCAAGAGTTAATTACACCAATAGTCCTTGTGGTATGTAATCACACCTTTTCATTTTAAGATTCTATAATAACGATGCTTGATATCATAATAACGATTCTATAATAACGATGCTTGATATCATTTTCATTTAGTGTCATAGTTTGTAAACCGACTTTCAACTCAACAATATTTATCTTCCCTTTTTTGCAAGTATCCATCAAATCAAATCATTGTTTTATTCTCCCACTTCCTCAGTAGATAAATGCTCAATACTCAACTGTAACTTTTACCATCTTAAAAAAAATTAGTATAGCACCAACCAACACAAAATTAAAAATAAAAATAAGCAGAAAGAAACCCAATGTTAAAATTACCCTTAATACTCTTTTCTTGAACTTCTTCATTACAAAGAACTGTTTGAGTCTTGCTTTAACGGTTTCCCTTCAAGTAACGTTTGGATATTATTTTGGTGTTTTGTATCCATGGATGATCTTTAATAAGAATAAAAAAATCATGAAGTATTTCTAAAAAATATAAGGAAAAAATAACAAACAGTCATCGGATAGTAGATGTTCCATTTTAAATATTTACTTACGAATGGGTTTTTTTTTCTTTAACTGATGAATAAGCTTAAAAGAAACATATAGAAAGTCTCCTAAAGTGTTTATAATGCATATAACGTAATATATTCATCACATCAAGTGCTTTAAGGTTAGGATTGAAACCAAATGACACTACCAACAAATATTAAAGGAACACATAACCAAATTCCTAAGAACATGTATAAAGAATTGTTAACTTAACAAAAAGGCGCTATTTGACACTTCAAAAAAATATCAAAGATCTTGTCTTGTTTTTTTACGGTGGGATTAACATACATTTTGCTAAATAACAAACAATAGCGAGAAGGTAAAAGATAAATGTACTGGTTGTTGCAGCTGGGCCGCTTCTTTCACAGCTGCATCCCTAGCAGCTCTTGTAGCCTGAATTGCCTGATCCTACATTTTATTAATGATCTCTTTGTTATGGTTAACGCATCTGTAAGCACAATATGATAAATGCTTAAAAAATGTAACTTTTATATTAGTGGAAACTGATATGAGATGTTACTTAAGCTTACATATCATAGTTTTCAACCTCCAAAATAGTGTGTTCCATGTCAAGTTGCCCAAGAAATCAAGGTTAGTTAGTAAGTGTGGAAGCTACCCAAAAATTTCTATAGAACCGGGGGTCGAAAACCTATATACCCAAAAATTTCTATACGGAAGCTACATATATAACACTACTGAGTGAAAAGTTCGGGGGGTCGGGCGCCCCGACCCCTTCTAACATGCGCCACTGATTTAAATTACATATAAAATAAATGTAAAAAAGACAACATATAGCTACCCAAACATAATAGAAAAGTAAGCAAGGATGATATATACAATCCAGATTGTTGACCCAAATCCTCAGCCGGATCCCGCGTCCAAAAGAAAGAAGAGTATTTAGAATGATTCCCCCCAAATTCACCATCTACCTACACCATAACATGCCACATCAGTAAAAAAGCTCCATCATCACATGCCACATGGCCCAAATCATCTCATTATTTATTAATATATATATGTAGATATAGATACGTTCATGTTACCTGATCAAGAGAATAGGCAGTATGCATTTGAAGAATTCTAAAATATGCAATCTTCATGCTCTCTACATGTGGCTCAGCATAAACCTTTAAAGGGATAACATTAACCAGGAGTTTATTGCAAAGAAAATGTCAATGTACAAAAGTGGAGCTCACCTCAAAATATATAAATTGTATATAACTTTTATACAAAGATTTGTGGTTCTTATAATCTTGGTAAGTGACCTATATTTTTGAAACATCATTGGATTGGATCCGACCCGCGGTATTCAAACTATTATGTCGACCTCCACCCATCATAATCAAAACTGTTTTCTAATCATAAAAATAGTGATGTGGCTTTTCTAGTTAAAGATTTAAATTAAAAATGACTTTTTTATTCAATTCTAGAAAAGGAACAGTAACTTGTTAATCGGAAACCAAACAATCGATTGAATCATCTTATTTTCATCATGTTGTAAACCAATCAATAGAATAATCTATGTAATTCAAGTATTCTTTCTCGAAACTAAAAAGTCTAAAATAATGCATACATATTGTGAATTAAACACTAAAAATTTAAAAGTGAATCAAACACTCTCTTAAAATTATAATTAATAACCAGATTGTAAATAATAATTTAATATGGCATATTATTTTACACACTCTTTCGACATTGTGATTCAAACACCTGCAACACTGAATCAAAAGTCAAAATTCAAAAAAAAAAAAAAAAAAAAAAAACTGTTTTACCAGGCTTCAAAGAATGTGGAAAAAAACGTATAAACGGATGAAGTCTTACCTTGTACCTTTTGAAGAGTATTCACCGAGTTTTCTCAAAGGCAAGTCTTGTTCTTCAAACTTTAAGGAACTAATTATACTTGTAATTTGATTGTAGTAGCAAAATTATATTGGAAAATAACACTTGACCTTTAAAAAAAATCCTTTCACCATAATGACTGTCTACCACCACCATAAACCATAACAAAGTGAACCCCTCTGTGTTTAACAAAGGTTGATTACGTTAATAATAAAAATCATAGAAAGAATGAAATTAACAACATACCTTCAATTCTCAATGATGAATCAGTGTAAACAGATGTAGCAGATTGAGATTTTGGGATTTAGGGTTTTTTTTTTTTTTTTTGAAAATGTGGTATTGATTTGTCGTTGTGTGGGAAAGGATATATAAGATCTGATTATACCTATTAACCAAAACCTTTTATAACCTAATCGATCGAATAATAGATGTCAGATCTTCAAGCAAGTTCGAATTCTGACCGACAACATTTACCATGGATGACTGGATCTGGTTCGATGAACACCAGACCTGTTGTAAACCGCCGCTGCCAGGTGGCAATGCGGATGACTGGATCTGGTTCGATGCCAGCAACCACGTCACAATACCTTCAGAAATTTCATTCACGATGAACATATATGAACAATAAAGACCCTAAATAAGAACGTATAAAAAAGCAAACCTTTAACCACACGAAGGATCGATGGACTGGATCTGATGATTTTATTCGCAGTCAGGGTTTCAGAAGGAGCAGCACGATGCAATGCCGTGAGAGCAGTTAGGGTTTCAGAAAGAGCACTAGTATAAGGATTGAATGGCGTGTGAAGGAAGAATAAGAAAAAAAAAGAATATAAAGTACCCAAAGTCCGACCCGAATTATTCCGGATCCCGCGTCCAAAGAAGAGTAGGTTACCTAATAGTGAATTTAGATGGATTCCCTCCAAAATCACCATTTCTCTGGCCAAAGAAAGCAGCCACCTCATAGTCAAAAAGTCAACCTTTATTTTGCTTTAGTATAATAGATAGATTTATACTAGTTTACAACCCTGTGTATTACACGGATTGAATGACGAAAAATGTAAATTATAAATTTGTATATAATCTTTTTTAATGAAATGACTTATTTAGATAAATTAGTAAAACAAAAGAAGAGTTATATTTCGTTACTTGTGCGTGTGATTTGATATTTTATTAGTAATTATTGTTTATATCCAAATAATATATTTTATCTTAACAAATATATATGGTTAAGGTAAAATGAAAACTTATACGAGTTGTAGAACTTAGAGAACTCAACCTTACAAAAGGTTTTTTGGTTTTTTTACAGAGGGTGTGAATGAGCGGTTAGAGACTTAAGGCGTTAAACTTTTTGATTTTGGATTCAAGTGGTTAAAACCACTAAAATATAGGGACTCAAAAAGTAATTTACTATTAATTAAATTTGAAACTATATGTTTGATCTCTAACTATATTAAATAATATTATACTTATTATATTATTTGATACATTTATATTTGTTATAGATAATTATTAATTAAATTTGAATTTATACGTTTATCTCTAAATATATTAATTAATATTATATTATATTTTGTGTATAAAAATTAATATTTAATACTATTATTAAAAGGGATGATGCACCAGAGAGTGACAGGTGTACAAAAAGATTTTTTTTATTAGTATAGGAAGATTTGATAAAAAAGAAACTCAATGAACAGTGATTCGATTATTTATTTTTTAAATTAAAATTAGAATGAAATTAATAGTAACATCATTAAGAGATGATCAAATGGTATCGGGTATAGGTACCAGTCTTAAATTTATCAAACCGGTGTATTTTCGATACCGGTTCTGCACAGGTATTCACCGGTTTTTACCCTCAAATACTAGTGTCGTACCAGTACCGACCGGTACCTGGCGTGATGTCGTGGTCACAATCAAATTTAATCCCAATAACAACTAAATAGATAGTGGTAAGTGGGTATCGAACACAGGGAGTTTGTGGAATATGTGCTATCTCGATGTATGTCTAACTTCACTAAAGCATACTAAATTGAAAGAAAAATAAATTCAAGAGTGGGTTTGATCGGTTGATTTTTAAAACTAAAAATACTAAGTAATTTGTGAAATGAAAGTTGAGTTTGTTAAACAATTTGGAGACGAATGACCATCTTTAGTTTCCGGTTTGCTTCAACATTTGTGCTATCATTCACTAGAAAGAACTACATAGACATAGTTCATGTGCAATTACTTGTTGTGATGAAAGGGAACTAAGTACTCAGATTCCTAGAACGTGAGGTTGTTACCCGATGACCAATTGACCCTTACCCGATCCTAGTTCTACCCATGATATCTCGATTGCCAACGGCACCAAGAACGTATGGTTTCAAAATAGAATAATCATAAGCATCAACAATTTACAAGCAAATAAGAACACACCATGATAAATAAGACACAAATTCAATTTACCATTCTAGAAATATGAAATCAAGCACAATTGTCTCTACAAACTTTCAACTAAAGATGACCAAAAAAGAGTTTAGCCATCCATGGCTTGAACAACCCTTCTCCACCAAGTCCCCAATTCGTTCACTAACCAAGTCCAGATGAAAATAAGTGATAAGATAGTTCAAAAGATATTGTTCTTCACTCCCAAGTGCCTCTCATATACTCCCATGTTCGTTTCTAGCAGGTTGTAACCGAAAAACCAATGATACCTCTCCATAAATCCTCTTCAAATGGCTAATAAATGAGTAGGTTACATTTTGAGATCAGTCGGCGCCGTAAGCTACGGCGCCTGCCGTAGCTTACGGCGGTCAGCAAGCACAAATCAGCATAGGGTGCCGTAACCTACGGCCCTCAGCCGTAGGTTACGGCTCTGAGTGGTTCTTTACGGCAAGGAGCTCCTGTCTTACGGCGATGAAATTTGGACATGTTGGAGCCGTAACCTACGGCCAGAGCCGTAGGTTACGGTGCTGTATGTTATGTTTTTTCTTGTTTCTTTCATTACAAGTTGAATCAATAATTCCTGTTTACACCATCATCTAGCATCCATCCAAGCTCCATAATATCCATCTTTTATGCACTTTAACACCTGCAAAATCAAACATAGAGTGGTTACCAAGTTCAAGCAATTAACTGAATAAAGCATGGAATGTGCGTACATTTAGACCTTTTAAGGGTTGTCCTACGGACCACCCGTCAGTACCGAACCGCATGCTAGGTATATTCGGTACCGGTACCCACTTTTGGGGTTTCGGTAACGGTATTTTCGGTACCGGTTGGTACCGAGCTCATCAAATCATGTAGCAACGCAACAATGCAAGTAATTGCACTGTTTAGATTACTTTTCATACACACAGTAAGTAAACTGTGTTTCGTTTGAATGAGGTTTTATATACACAACAACTTATTTTGCTTTCTTTTTTGTCTTTTTTTGTAATGAATGAATTGTAGCATGTAAAATTAACTTGGATATTTAGAATATTGATGAGCAAATCGTATCAAATTCTATAAACGAACCGGTATCGCATCGGTACCAAATTTACTATACCAAATCATTTTCGGTGCCAATTTGATACCCACCTTTTGGCGTTTTCAGAATCGTTACTTTCGGTTCGACACCGGTCTAGCACCATACATGTATTTATTGATTTTTACCTTCAAATACCATACCGTATTGTACCGGGCATTTTCGATGCCGGTACCTAATTTCGATGATTTTCCGGATCGGTACTTTCGCTGCTGTTACCAGTACCGAGCTCATCCATATTTTAACGTATTAGCACCGTAATAACTGAACTGAAAACAACCGAATTTCCAACGTGTAGGACGTGTGGGTCCTATTATTATATATTAGGTTATTTAAAATCGTTTTTTTATGACGGAGTGACTATCCTTACCACGTCATTTTATTTATGATTTGATATTCGGTATCTGTTTGTCGTTGCTGACACGCCTTTTGTAGTCATTGAGTCCCGCCGCAACGCGCGGCCAGATAGTAACTAGTTCTCATGATATTTTAAAAAAAAATAAGAGATGTTGCATTTAAGTAACCTAAATTTTCACCAATTGGCTGATAACGCTTCCAACTTTTGATTTGTATCACAATACTCTCTACTTTCTACTTATTTTCTCTGACACTCTCAAACTAATTTAACCCTAACGCAGTTAATTTTTTTTTGCTGAAGTGGAATCTGACATGATTTTTTTTGCTGATGTGGCAGTTTTTTCTGATGTGGCTTCTGGCGTGACACTTTTTGCTGACGTGGCATCTGATGTGGTTTTTGTTGCTGATATGGCGTTTTTTGCTGATGTGGCATCTGGCGTGACTTTTTTTGCTAACATGGCATCTGATGTGATGTGGCAGTTGTTTAGTGACGTGACATTTGACATTAGCTAACCGGGTTAGGGTTCAGTTAGTTTGGGAGTGTCAGAGGAAAATAAGTTGATAGTGTACAAATCAAAAGTTGAGAGTGTTATCGACAAATTGGTGAAAGGTAGGGTTATTTAAATCTAATATCCCAAAAGATAATAAGTTTGTAAACAAATAATTAAATTATTTCTCACATACAATTTCTCAAAGTGCTTGTACTATGATATGATTAGATCTCATCTTTGATGTCCTTAAATCATTAACAACATTTGATTCCACTTCTTGGTTTGGTTTCATCGAGTCATCGTTGGGTTTAAAACGGGTGATATTATGAGGTGGAAAAACATGCAGTGGAGATGGATAAGATCAGGTGATTCTGCGATTCTACTGATGGCACGATAATACTCCAGTGGTCTGTCAGTGATTTAAATTTGTCGTTAAAAAAAAGGGTAATCACACCCCTATAAAAATCCACCAAACCATCTATTTGATAAACTTTCTTTACACAATCAATGACATCTTCACAATGTGTTTCTGAGTTCCTCCTTTGCCCCTGTTCTTGAAGTATCAAACGAATCCCCTACCACCCACATTGTAAAATATAACTTCAATGTAGTGTTAAGGGGGCGATTGAATACGCGGTGCAGGGGCGGACTTAGAATGTAAGTAAGGGTAGCATGGGCTACCCCTCAACCTCGTCTCCGTAGTGCAAAAATGCTCCTTAACTCCGTTTCCATAGTGTAAAAATACCCCTCAACTTCGTCTCCGTTATACAAAGGATACCCCTGGTCTAAAAAATAAAAAAATTGGAATACTCCTAATTTTTTGTGCTAGTTCCGCCGCTGACGCGGTGTACGCTTTAAAAATGACTGTGATTTAGATAATCAGCTATAACAAAATAGCCCGAGGTTCACGTATTGAGCTTGACTAGGTGTGTCAGTCTATTATTATATTAGTGTTATTCAGTATATCTAGGTGTGTCAGCCTATTATTATTTATATTAATGTTATTCAGTATATTAAAATACAAATAGTTAAAATTGATAGTCTTAAAACATATATTATGTTGTATATAAAAATATAATTATAAATAAACGAGCTTTGTTTCTTTACACTCCAATAACCCATTTACATGCAAGCAATATTCACTCGTCTAAACTATTAAAAAAATAATTTTGCAATATTTTCAATTCTGAATTTTTTTCAGAAATGGTGTCAAAACCAAACCCTCTTCCATTTTTGTGTTAAATTTTATCCCATTCAAAAATGATATTTCACATTATTCTTGAGTTAATTACATAGTTAGTCCCTGTGGTTTACACAAAGTAACATACTTAGGTACTAATAGTTTAAAATCACATTCTAGGGTATTAACTTTTCGTTTTGTAACGTTTGAAGGTATTAACGTTATTTGTAGGTTTCAAATCACATTCTATTAATACCTAAGTATGTTATTTTGTGCAAACCACATGGAC
Source organism: Helianthus annuus (assembly GCF_002127325.2). NCBI lineage: Eukaryota > Viridiplantae > Streptophyta > Magnoliopsida > Asterales > Asteraceae > Helianthus > Helianthus annuus. Next base: position 10,981,898 of record NC_035440.2, read on the forward strand.
TAACTATGTTAATACCCAAGAAGTTAATACCTCCAAACATTACAAAATGAAAAGTTAATACCCTAGAAGGTAATTTCAAACTATTAGTACCTAAGTATGTTATTTTGTGCAAACCACAGGTACTAACTATGTAATTAACTCCATTAGTCTTAGATGTTGTAGTTGGATTTGGTGGCATAGCCGCATAGCTAAATAGTTAAATAAACCAGTGGGTATGTGCTTAAGCCCACAAGGAATTTAAGCCCACCACCAACATTGCTCTTGGAAATCCGATTCCAATGAGGTAGTGGAGTGATTGGGGAAAAAATTGATGTTTCTTTTGACCTAGGGCATTCAGGTGAAGAGCAAATACGGGTGGCGCCATTTCGACTTGGATGGGAGGCGAGGTTTTACCGATTATTCCATTTCCGTGCCTTCGGGCGGGTGGAGGTTAGGTTTCCGCGCATCTAGGAGAGCCAAGGGGCTGGCGGCGGTCGAGTAGTCGACCTTGGCCACAGCGCCCGGTGTTATGGTGGTTGACACATCGTTCCTTGTCGTTCAAAAAAAATCTGAATAGTTTGCTCTTGGAAGTCCGGGTACATTTTTCACGTCTAATACACAAGTCGTTACGATCGTTTGGAACTGGATTTTTTTCTAGAACGACGACTTTCTTGTATTAGGCTACCGCACTTCTTAAATTGAAGAGCTCTGTTGCCCCACTCTAGCCACACTATGTTGTCTTAGTCGGGCCCACACTGGCTTCAGAGTTTGGCTTGGGCGTTCCCTAAGAAACCCTACCGCCGAGTGCCACTTGACAGCCGTTGTGCCACCACAAGAGTTGAAGACTCTCGGGTGTAACACACGGTGGGACGAAAACCCGGGTGGGCTCAGGATAGAACTTCGCACAACTGCAAAGAGGCTAGACTCTATCCATCATTGTCTAATCCACCAAAATTACATAAATGAGAATTGAATTTGGATCTCCATCTGAAACCGAAATTAAGAAATGGACAAAATACCTTTGGGTTTGGTTTTAACCTGTAACATAAAGGACCAAAGAATAATAATATTTGAACTTAAAACATTCAATTTAGTAGATACTAGAAGATTGACCCGCGTGCGTTGCGCCGCGGCCAACGTAATTGACATGTTGTTGATCAGATTCACATTTACAATGTGTTAAAGATGTTTTTGTCGATTAAGTCTATATTACTATCTTATACAAATAAGTAATTCACCAAATAATCTCAATACAATTAATGGTATCATAATTACTACATTACATGACTTGTATCCATATAAATAACCTATCGTATTAAGCTCCCCGCGTTGTGGCGGAGGTGTAAAACCGTGACAAATAGCACCAGTGTCGCACTATAGCCAACGACCACCAACATTGAAGTTGCGGCGTCTTAACGTGGAAAATTAGACCGACATATAAAAATAGAAAATAATAACTAATTCGATTTAGGACTCGCACGTTGTGACGAACTTATTAAACGGGAAAAAATAGACGACATAAACACACTGAACCACACACGTACGTTGCTCCATGTTAACTCGCAAAATTTAGAACGAAGCGTATAACAAAACGTAAAATCGTTGAACCACACAAACATATTGTGCCGTGTTAAGTCGCAAAATTTATATCTAAAAGTAAAATGAAAAATTTTGCAAAATATGAAAAACATAGGGGATCAAAGTTGAAAGTAAAAAGTTTGTGAGGTTAAATTGGAAAAACTAAAAACTTTTGGGTTAAAACTACAAAATCAAGTAGTTTTGGGTTTAAAGTGAAACATCAATTTTTTTTTTTAGAAAACCCCAAATCATGGGGTACAATATCACTAAGCATCATATACAACACAACTATGCACAACACACTCATTAAGCATCATGTACAAACCACTATACACAAACATCTTTTAAATTAAATTAATAGTATATAAATTTTGTAAGGTACACCATTTTGGTATGAAAAATTCTTCATACCACCTATTTGAGAGAAAAAACTCCCATGAATTTGCTTACTACAGTTCATAACAAATGTTTTATGATAATATTTTTTATAGTATCACTGTGATAATTAGATGGAACTACATAAAATTTGCTTACTACAGTTCATAACAAATGTTTTATGATACTATTTTTATAGTATCACTGTGTTAATTAGATGGAACTATATAAAATTTATATAGTACGTGTTCTTTTATGTTAATTGATAATGTAATTTTTTAATCTAATGGAGAGTGTAATTTTTTAATCTAATGGAGAGTTCACGGTACTGTTTTTTACTACCCGAGTGTACACTCTTATAAACTATACCTCATTTTAGAGTTATCGTCTCACCCACAGTTAACACGTTGAAAACGTGTTAGTAATATTTAAGATTTGACATTTTATATGACTCGATATCTCTTGGACTATGTGTTGTGGAGAAGGGTGTGGGCACTAGAGGAAGGCCACATTGGCTTGAGGGGCGTGGCACACCACCACGCCGTGGGTGAGAGAGGGGCATAGGGGCTGGGGCGTGGGGCTGCTAGTGGGCATGGGGGCAGGTGGAGCTGTACGTGGTGAGGAGGAAGCAATGGAATATAATTATCGTCTCTAAAATCTTAAATAATATATAACTCTATCATATCGAGCCACTTAAAAACCATTCCACATTCCACATTTCACCTCTCTATAATACATGTTTTTGGATAAACCCTCCACCGCCTATGTAGCGCTTATTTTTATCCCAAATTTCACATTGATTCCAACACAAATTCTCATTTACAAATCCAAGATCTTGTCAAGTAATAGGATGAATGGTTTTTAACTAAAAGCTACATTTTTTAATATTGATATCTATATATATAATAAACAAATAAAGTGTGGGACACGTGTCGTGTTGTGGTGCAAGTATTTTTGGTTTTTGGCGGGAAAATGAAGGAAATGTGTTATTCTTACACGGGATCCGAATGGAGGTAACCAAACCCGGAATCTTGACCCGAGTATATAAGGAAAATAATAACCTAATTTTCCAAACCCCTCATTCAGAGTTTCAGAGACGTTAGTTTTCAAAACCCTAGCCTCTCCTTCATCCATCTTCTCCTCTAGATCAATCATCGCCTCCATCACAACAAAATAGAACAAATGTCGATCAACAACTCCTGCATCGAATACACATATTTGCTTTCGTTTGTGCAAATCTTCTTTTTTGTTCATCCCTACTGATTATTGGTTTGTTATTGCGTCGATTTCGATTTGTTAAATCCTTCATTTATTTCATTCAGCACCATCGCAATAAAACCCTAAATCGCATCTAGCATGGTTTTACTCGATCTTTATATTATCGAAAGAAAACCTTAAATCGCTCATTCTTGTCCGCCGTTTATCTCATTCACGTTAATGGTTCTTTCTTGTGATTCTTATGATGTTTGACACTGATGTTTTTCGTGTTTTTTTTTTCTGATTTATGTTAAGCAATTCCAGATCCGTTGGTAGAGAAACAATCTATCTTGGTTAAAAAGTATGATCTTCAATGAATTCTTCAATATTTCAGTTGACAGGTCTGCATTTTAGTTTATATGTTGATTTTTGGTTGCCATTGATTTTATTTATTAAAAAGTGTTTCTTATTCTTTGTTTCTTCAATAATTAGTTAATTTTTATGGTGTTTTGTAATGCTGTGTTCTCATAGTTGTTAACTGTATATTTGTATTTGAAATTGAAATGGATTTTGATGCGAATATTACATGAAAAAGATAACAAGAGTGGTTAGTTGTTAATTTTATATCGTCAATGAATTCACGTCCAATTCTTGAAAATGGAAATGGAATTAGTTGTAGATATGTTGTTCAATGAATTGGCACCTTGTGTTTATTCTGTATACCATCAATGAATTCATTCTTATTGTGTATTTGCGAATCAAAGGAATATAATAATAACCATGAAGCAAACAAAGAAAATGATAGAATGTTCTACTTTTCTTGCGACTAATAATTTCTTGGCTACTTGTTAATGGGTTTGTTAATCTATTATATGTTTCTTCACAAATCGCAGGTACGAATCACTCCTCACCTCTAAAGTCGGCATTCGTTTGGTTTTACGATTGAGGTAATCATTGAATCCTATTTCCATTGGTGATCGACGGTTCTTATTTTGATTCTAAATTTTTGCGTAGTTTGATAGTATTTTGGTTATTTTAATCGTTCATATGCTTATTTTAACTAGGACTCCTATTGGAAATGTAAATGTTGCTTAAGGTTCCCAAATTTGAAATCAACAATCAACACCATAGGTTCATAATCTTGATTCTTGGATTTAGAGATACATTTTCTTATGTATTTGTTACTGTTTTTAGGGTTCTTTTCATATTAGTTTGATGTTAATTAGGTGTTTGTACAAGGTTATCTACTTCGTGAATCTTTGAACTCAAGCTGATGCACATCAATCACACCAGCAAAGTGATCACATGGATAATTGGTCTCTTTCGGTGATATTAGTTCTCTTTCGGGGCTTGCTTTGTTTCTGAGAGCGTCTTGGATGCGTTAACTAATGATACTCAACTGGTACTTTTTAGGGAGTGAAGCAACAAAAATAGAAGATGCCTTTCTACTCTTTCAAAAACTCAAGAATTGCTATTGCTAAAGGGTTCCATTTTTGAACTGTTTGCTCAATTTTGCTTGTATGGAGAGGGTCATTTATTGTCTTTTTATGCGCTTATACTCTGTTAACCTATAATTGATGGTAAAATGGGAGAGCCAAGTGATGCAGGCTATATATAGGTAAAAACGGTATATTTTGGTACGATTCGGGTTGACCTGAAACAGTTTTACTAAAAAAAAAAAAATCTTACCTTAACCCTTGAAGGTCACCTGCTCAACTCTAAACATAAGGTTTGATTTATGTATTAGCGTATATAATAGCAATATCTTAGTTGTGTTTGGTAAAAATTGATTATATGCTTGATGTGTTGATGTTTTAGCTAGATTTAGGGAAATATGTACGATAAAGGATGATTACTGATGAGTGTGGTGAATAGTAACAAGGTCTGTATTGAAACTATAGAAGAATGGTATTGTTATCTGGCATACTGTTTTTTTCTCCAACACATACAAAATTGTATACTAATGATGTTGTTGGTTTACACGGTATTCTTTTGTTTGTAGCTTGACGGCATTGTTTACCTTCAACTATTCTTTTCGACTGTTATTTAGAAGGATTAAGGTTTTTTGAGGTGTGATGCACTAAAAAGGAGACAACCATTTTCAGGTTATGCAGCAAATAGGTAAGAATTACAAGGCATTTATCATTTTGTGGGTGTAAATATTTATGATTCGACTTGAAATCGCTAATTTTGGTGTGTAGCAGGATACATTAGTGGAACAGCTTCTTCATGAGGTGATTAATGAGAAGTTTTGGCAGCGTCTAGGTCTGAAACACTATACTGGCTTACACTTAATTCTGAATAAATTGATTATATAACTTTATCTTCATATAACTTCTTCATTCTTGACGTGCCCGGATTGTGCGGTTTTGTCAAAAATTATGGGCTGACATATATACCTGTTGACGTGCAATATGACAACAATAGAGGTAAAAAGTCACACATTTGATGACAATTTACAAGGGTTATTAGGTTCTTTTATGCGTCGTTTTCTTTTTTTTTATTAAATGGTTAGAAGAAAGTTGTTACACTAACTTTGATGTTGTTGGTATGTACTGACCCTGGTATTTTTTTCTATTACTTAGGTGATTTAAGAGAAAACACACTGCTTTAGAGGCTGCAACTTCAGGAAATGAAAATTGTGTATTAGCGGAGAAATATTTTGGTGAATCCGATCCAATTAATTGTGTCTTTCAAAGTTCTCCCCAAAACGTTGTTGTTGTCGTTCCAATCGGATCAGTGGGTTTGGTAAGAATCGGATCAGTTTGTTACACCAAGTAAGTTTTGTAATGCTACTTACTTTTGCTTTCTTTGAAGTGAACCTCATTCCCAATAGCTACAACTTGTATTTTCATTTTTTTACAGGTAATGACTCAAACCGATGCTCTCATTGTGATTGATTTTGTGATTTTGCTCGGTTCGTGTTAGATGATTATTGTTGAAAAATATTTTGGCCGATAACCATAATCTTTGCTATTATATTTACAGTAGTGCAGCCAAAATTCTATAAGAAATAAGTAGAGTCAGTTCCGACTAAATCTACCAATTATGAAACTTTGTCTAATGGATGGTTAGCTATTTCTTTAAAACTAACAGGTGTATGGAGTGATGGATCCAGCAGAGGTACAGTTGTGTTGCTATTGTTTTGACGTTGTGCATGGTTTATTATATATAATCTCTTCGAAGGTTATGTTTTTTTAACCCGGAGGTGTTCTTGCGATCACTTCAGCAGCCGTTACGGAGTTTAAAGGTTTGTTTAAAATATTACATAATCAACTAATTAGCTATTTATGTTTTAATAACCAAGATTGCATCAACAATCATCAAGAATCAACATAATCCGTGTTAATCATCGATTTTTGCTTCCAGTCTCTGATTATAGGTATGTTTTTTCAACTTTCACGGGTTTTTTTTCCAAATTTGTTTAGAATTTTATTGTTTTTTGTTAGATTTACAAACCCTAGACCGATTTACAAAACCATAGAGGCATGCCCATTTTGTATGAAATTTGTTTTGTGGAACTTTCTAAGCAAAATAGCAAATGTGTTTTTTTAAATTGTGTTGACATGCTGAATGTTTGTATGTAGTAGTATTGAGTTGTACATTTATGAATGCTGAAGAATCCAAGTGACGCTAGGTTGTATTGCGTAGTTTTAGTTTTGTAAATATCAACATTCAACTTTCCAAGGAATTGAGAACTCGCCAAAGTCTTATGTTGATTACTTCTTTTATGCAACTTGGAGTTGATACTGTTCCAGTGACTCAAGTTTGGTCAATGATGTGGGACCCGATGAAACTGAACGCGACATGAGTGAAAGTGGGGCCCGTGGTAGAGGTCGTGGTGATGCTTCCGGAAACATTCCACCAAAAGCATGGCAACAAGAGACTGGACGTGTCCGAATACAAGGTATGTGATATGACATTGGTGAGCAGCTCATTCTTGCTAATTAATGTATTTAAGTTACATTTATTGCATTTCGTGGCGTGTGCAACCGTTGCGGAAGTGCTCGACCCACTGGTGCATCGGGTGGTGGTGCAGGTGGTGGTGGTCGGGGCTGGGGTCGTGGTAGCGGTCCTGATTCTGGCGGTGGTCGAGGTGGGGTCGGTGGTCCTACTGCCCTTTTCGGTCCTAATGATTGGTCTCGTCCAATGTAAGCACAAAAGTAGTTTAACATAATTTTTCAAATATTTTATAACTACATAAACAGAGTTGTTTGACTTTCAATACTCGAAAGCTGTTTCTCCAGATGTTGTGCTAACATCAATTGGGCAAAATGGTTAAAATGCAACATATGTAACACTAACTCGGTGTTAGTGAAGGGGGTGTGAGGTATTTCAAATCAACCGAAACATTATTTATGTAAAATTTTGTTTTTTTTTTTTAATCTGAAGTGTGAAGAAAGTATGATATATGTGCTTTGTGTATGTGACGTGCTGGTGGATACAAAGAACTTGATGAAATATTACATAATCAAGCATTTTGGATCTCTTGAACAAATTGGAATATAACAAGTTATGAAGTTTAGATTCCCATATTCAAGATTCTATGGAAGGGTATGCACATGTTCAAGATTTCAACAATATCTTTGTTATAAATTTATGGATATGTACTTGTATTGTATTGGTTGGGGCCATAGAACAAGATAACTCTTTTAGTTGACTAGCTTGAACTGAAAACTAAAGATAGTTTATGATTTCGTTTATGATTTCGATTGTTTGATCTCTCTTTTTACGTTGCATATAGAGGCATAGTTTTAATAACTTTTCATGGGAATAATGTTGTTTTGGGTATATTTGTATGGTCAGTTAAAGTCATATATATAAATTTAACGTATCTACTCTATATGCGCGTATAATCATAAAGGATTGATGATATACAAACTTGCTCACTTTTAAAAAGAAAGTAAATTTAGTCGTGGTGGTGACGAGATGTGTACTGATTTTTCGTCCATAGTGTTGATTTTATGGAATTTCTTTTTGTAGCGTAAAATATTGGATTTTTAAGAGTTCGGTCTAGGAATGAGTTTGGTACCAAACTGGTACCGGTACTGAAAATCTCCAAAAGTGAGTACCGGTACCGAGTACAACCGGTACGGTCTGATACCGATATTTGAGGGTAAAACCGGTGCCGAAAATGTATGTGTTTTTACATAGTATTAAATTTTGAACATAAATAATCAGTTTTTGGTTGAAACCGCGTTTCACGCGGGAAATAAAAAAGGCTTGCCGATTTGACCTGTTTGGCAGCTTCACGGTTTGGTTTTGACGCACCCTAAAAAAGGCTTTCAAAACCACCACTAACAAAATGATATTCACTCTTACCTCTAGGAAGCAATCCCGGGTGATAACAAAAAAGTACTATGTTTAACATTAATCCATGAATCTTAATAAAAGAAAAACTAAAACCACATACATAAAAGACGATTATAATTTCTTTATTAATGTCATTCGTAAATGTTATTTATGTACTTTTGTTTATTGTAAACTAATTTTTTTCTAACCCGGGATGTTCCCGGGTGATAGCCTAGTAAAATGTATAACTAAACATCATGCCACTAAAGTATTCTAACATATATATTGTTATAGTTACGTTTAAATTTCCTTTAATTGCCACGTTACGCTTTTTTTTCACCAAGAAGAATCCGATCCAATTCACAATATGCAAGAAGATTCTCAAACAACGAATATAATTACGTCCTTTTTCTTCTTTGATTTTCTATCCTCCATAACTTTGTATAATTAACCATAATAAATAAGGGACACGTTCTTTTCATAACTAAATTTACGTTGAAAACTGCAAGAATAGTAAAAATTGCATGTACGCATTGTATAGATGATTAAGGGGCTCTTTATTTACCTCTTAATGAGCCTCTTAATGGTTCAGACCTCTTACTGGTTCAACACTTAATGGTTCAGACTGTTTGTTTCACGAGCAGATTTCTGAATGGTTCAGACACTTGCCTCTGAATGGTTAAGATTTATATAGAGTCTGAATGGTTAAGATTTATATAGAGTCTGAATGGTTAAGACCTCTAATCTGAATTGGTCAGACATTTGCCTCTGAACGGTTAAACAATATACAGGCTCTTAATGGTTCAGACCTCTTACTGATTCAGCACTTAATGGTTCAGGCTTCTTACTGGTTCAGTACTTAACCATTCAGATGTTGCCAAAGCCCCTAAACAAGATAGTGGGATAGGCGGTTACTTTTTAATCACACTAAAAGCAAAAAATACAAGTAGATTATGTGATTCTCATGATTCTCACAATTATTAACATCTAATTGGTTCTGAAATGAACACTCGTTAATATATATAAATTGTTGATGTCTAAACAATTGACTGAGTATGATTTTCGTTAGGGGGAATCCAGCAGCCAAAGAGGAGAGCCAGGCCCTTGTAGAGCCAAGAAAAAAAAAATCCAAATAAATAATCAAAATCTAGCAGCCCAAGGCCCAACCAACCCCTCTTAGAATAAAGCCTTGTGCCCTTGTCGGCGTAAAATGTAAAATGTCTAGTATAAGTTGAACTCTTTTTTCCAACTAGCGGGATTCAACCCGCGCGTTGCACAACGATGCGATAGAAGTTTGATCAGTGTGGGTTTGGTTCGTTGCTATAACAAGCAAAAGAGAAAAGAAAAAAAAGGTGGAACATAACCAAAACAATATCTACACATGTTTGATTCGTTGGAGAAAGAAAAGGTAACAACTAAACCATTCCGATATTCGTAACCCGAGTGTTGCAATGAGAATGTTAAATTTGTAAGGCTCGGTTTCTATGTCTTACAAAAAAGTTTATTAACAATGGTTTCATTACAAAAGAAAGTTGCATGATCTAACAAAAAGAATCGTGTTATACATCAATCGAAAACCATAAAACGAATATTGATTCCGATTCGATAACATTATATTCTAAAAAACTAACGAACGAAAGGTATAAGATGAAAACAGAACTATTGCTTAAAAGCGTATATTATTTAAAGTATATGAGCTAGATTGAAACTTGGAAAATAACTATACAAAACAAAAGAATCCCACAAAAAGACAACACTGACGTAGCATATTTTTATATAGAGTAAAATATATGCCGTAACCTGCATATTTTTATCTACATCTCGATAAGAGTTTTATACAGGATCGAATAGGTCAAATATAACTGAATTTTTTTGTTCTTTACCATGACAAACCGAACCAAAACCATCTGAACAACATCGATCCTGACACCCGTATTCGTCTTTACGGTTTTCTCATCGTTCCGATAAGAATTTCACTGAAATAGGAATTGTATTCGCAATGGAGTATATTTTTGTTGTCATAAGCTATAGCGAGTCGATATCGTGCCAACTAAACCGATACCGTTCAAACAAAATCGGTACTATTTGTCGTTCTTATCTCTTTTGATTGCTATACTGAGTGTTGGTATCATACCGGTACTATAACAAAACAAATTGATATACTGGAAGCGCGAGAATGACACTAATTATTACACACATAATTTGTGTGTAGCACCATTGATTTATTTATTTTGATATGTGGGTTGGATAGTTACTTTATTTAGTTATTTATTCTGATAGGTGGGTTGGACAGTTACTTTATTTAGTTATAATGTATAATAAATTGTAATTTAGAGATGATTAGATATGCTTTGTGAATTAAATAGAAATTAGTGATAACATAGTCGATCTAAGAATATCATATGCCCAAATTGGCCTTTTGGTTGGTTTGTGATGTAAATGGCGTCTATAGTTTATTGAAAAGATGTGTGGAGGGCATAAGCATTCCACATGCGAGGGCCTTTTGTAATTATAAATTATTTTGTCTGGGTACCCTAGATTAGTTTACAAATATCGACTCTTTTATATATTTTTATCAAAATTCTGTAATGGAAGATTTACAATAGTTGTCGTGATTTGTATTTATATTAAGGTACTTTGTTAATAGTATCTGAGTGAGTATGTTTGTTTAATATATGATTAAGGGGTTGTTTAGCAACATCTAAATGGTTAAATGCTGAACCAGTAAGAGGTCTGAACCATTAACTTATTAAGTGCTGAACCAGTAAGAGTTCTGAACCATTAAGAGCTGTATATGTATATCTAGTTGTAGCTTAAAAACAAACCATTTATCTATGAAATCTATAGTTATGGTAATTGGAATATGAAACTAAAGAATTTACTGCATATTGTATATAAACTTAAAAAGAAAGGTTGGTGGCTGTCACATCACAGCCACCGTCTTTACTTTTATATATAAACATTAGTTGAGCTAAGGGAAACCAAGTTGTAGTTTGTTTTAGTGGTTGCTGCAGCTTAACCTAAACAAAAGGTCCTGAGTTCGAGTCTTTATTCTTCCCTTCTTTTGTCAAATAGAGTTAAAACTTCCTTTTTCTCAATTAAAGTTTCCTTTTGTTTTCAAATACAGTTTAATTCCTTTTTCTCAATTACAGTTTCCGTTTTTTTTTACTTTACTTTTTTTCTTTCAAATGCAATTTAAATTTACCTTTTCAAAATTGGAGTTTAAATTTTATGTGATTATTACTCGAGTCAAAACTTACTCAAATTAATTATTTACATATAATCTAATATTTATTTGTTGTATCTTAATAATAAAAGTTGGTCCCTACACATTTTAATTTGACACCTCCATCCCTTATTCTTTAAGTAAGTTACACATTTAGTTTTAATTTTTGGTAATTAATAACTTTGACCCGCCAACCTTCTACTTAATAATTTGACATCTCATTGTATTTGAATTAATTTTATGATTTTACACCGTAGCGTGTCACACGTTAATATGTTTTTATATCCATGCCTAACTGTTTTAATGTCAAAATTACTTTTACGATTTTACATGGTTGTCTAAGTTACCATTACAACTTTACACCACAACGACTGAGACATACTTCTTTTTATCTATGTCAAATGACGTTAATATCACAAACATACCGTGTGTGACAATGTAAAAAACGCATAATTTCACATGTGGGCATCACATGTTAATGTCATTATCGTACATTGTAGTCGCAATACTTGTATAGGTTACACTGAGTTAGATTGGATACGCCGAAACGCGTGTTTTTATATGGTTAACGTACCGCCAACTATAAACAACTAAGGTGTCGCAGCCGTAACACGCGACGTATGGCAGTTTTAACGCACCTGTCGCTTTCAATTCCCGTTTCAATGGAAACGATTAACGTTTTGACATAAACTTTTTCCTGAAACGAGTCTGGTCAAATATAATACGTTTTTATCCTTATTTTGTGTACCCCATTTTCAATTTAATTTTATTCCCAGCTTAAAATTACGGTTTCGTCCTTTGTTTAAAATTACGTTTTTCCCCTAATTCAAAATAAAATTATATTTTTGGTCTGACTCAAAATTTACGCTTTTGCCCTCAGTTCAAAAATTCATTTCTAATTCTACTCTTAGTTTAAATTTACGGTTGCGTCCTCCGTCTAAAATTACGCTTTTGCCCCCCCTTCAAAAAAAATTATGTTTTTGCCCCTAGCTCAAAATTACGATTTTGCCCCCAACTCAAAATTACGTTTTTGCCCACAGTTCAAAATAAAATTATGTTTTTCCCCAAAGCTTAAAATTATGATTTTGCCCTCAGTTTAAAATTATGATTTCGCCCCCAGTTCAAAATACTTTTACGATTGCCCTCTGCTCAAAATTATGATTTTGCTCCCATTTCAAAAATTACGATTTCTCCCCTAGTTAAAAATTATGATCTTGTCATCGTTTACTTTTTTACACTCACACAACCAATCATATATACATAATGGCATTACTTCTCAACTCACTAGACATGATTTAATAATAATAATTCCTTGCAAAACTTTTTTATTCAACGGTGACGTAATTTTTTCGAAAAAAAGTTGAATCAAATATACGATATAAATGCGAGTTACTTTAACTTTTGACGTCGCCGCAACGCGCGGCGGGTCAAAGTCCTAGTATAATATTAAAGTGTGAATATTAGGGTATGCGATATAAAAAATATAGGCTATATTCCTAGGATGTTTACGACATAGGCCTATTGTTAGGGATATTGGATTTTAATAAACCGAAGTTTCACCTGTTGGCCGATAATAATCCCAACTTTAAAAATTTCCTTCAATAATCCCAATTTGTAAAAGTTTGGCCGCCATTGATCCTTTTCTAACATAGGTGCACTTAAATCAATTAAGGAGTCTCTAGGTGTAATTGAATCTATTGAGGAGACCAAATTCTTATATGTTTAAAAAGGATCAATGGTGGCCAAACTTTTACAAGTTAGGATTATTGAAGGGAATCTTTAAAGTTGGGATTATTATCAGCCGACATGTGAAACTTAGGATTATTAAAATCCAATAACCCCTATTGTTATGTATGATGGTTTCAATTTTTCACGACTTTTAAATGATGTCTAGCTAACTGATTGTCACCTAACATTTTTTTTTTGGTTTTTAAAGCAGTTTGATCATACTTTGATCATCTACTCATAAACCTTACATCAAATTATGCACGTAAATATGAAACGATGTTCATGCGGAGTTCTTGTATAAATTAATATGCTATATATGTCTTAGCTTTTATTTAACTTCTATACACTTTATATCAATATATGAAAATATTTATTTGTATTTGGATCAAAGTGTATAATAATACATTTAGTGTTGATCACTAGTGATGGTTTAGTGTTGATGTTTAGGTGCGAACATAAGGTACTTTTGATTCTAAATTTGGCATGTATTCGCCGATGGGGTGGCGGTAATGTTGGTCGATAGAAAGGGATTGGATTTGGTTGAGTGGGGAAGATGAAAGGGGGTATATTTGTCTTTTAACAACAAGTTAACAAAATAATCTTAATGGTGTTAGTTATATGGGTCTAAATGAAACGAAAATGAAAGTCCCAATCCAATACTGTTTTGGCAAAATTTTATAAATTGAGCGAAAACTGTTATTTTGAGCAAACCACATAGACAAATATAGTAATTTACTCTGTTTTTTATTTGAAATAAAATAAACAATGCATATTAGTACACTTGTGTAACATCTGAAATTCCTATAACATTTAGATAATCTTAAGCAACTTTTATTTATAATCTAAATAAACTTCCTGATCCATTTTGGGTTTATGTATTAACATAATTCTCCACTTAAGCTTCAATAAACATACCCACTTGAGATTATTCTTTATACATATCCACTAATGGTGCTTTCACACCAATAGACCACCTTAAAGCTTAAAGCGTAGTCCACAAACACAATGCTAGATCAACATACTTATTATTATAAATTAATCAAAACTTTTTAAAAGAAAAAAGAAACCAAAACACATATTCCATGGTTTGTTTCTATAAGTACAGTCAACAATGCTTCTTCTCCATTTATACATATAACTTTAAATAGCCTATTTTTATAAAACCTTGTGATGTTTTTAGCATTTAAAAAAAATAGAGCCGACCCAGTGGTAGGAGACTTGCGTTCTTCAATGGAGATCCAATTTCAATCTCCACTTGTGTCACTTTGGTGGATTAAGCAATGATAGATAGAGCCTAGCCTCCTTGCAGAGGTGCCAGGCTCTATTCTTAGCTCACCCGGGTTTTCGTCCTACCGTGTGTTACACCAGAGAGTTCTACTCTTGTGGTGACACAATGGCTGTCAAGTGCAGCCAACTATATCACAAGTTTGCAATTTAAAGTTAGCCAAAATGTTGTAATCATCGCGTGGGATGTTTCTAATTTGTTGATATACAAGTCTACTTTCCAAAGATCAAAGGTTGATGAGAATTGATTGATAGTTTCAACGTGTAGTTGGGGGGGGGGGGGTGTTAGGTTTTTGGTGATGGAGTGTGTTTATTTTATTTTATTGTATTCACATTGGTTCTCGTGGTTCTCGCATGAACCCTACCTTATAAATATAAGTATTCAATATTCTAAATTAACTAGGTATTATCAAATTAAAAATGTTAGTATTCACAATATAGTATTTTACTTATATCATAAGCTATAATGAGTGTCGGTAATATACTGGTATTGTGACAAATCGAATTGATACCTTCACAACAATATCAGGATCACGTCGATTCCGACAAAATAACGGTACCGGTATGAGTACTATTGGTAGCGTTAGTGATATACGTTTTTTCTACGGTTTTCGATCAATGTAATATAAAGATGTCTATATCTTATTGTGCATATGACGACGTTATTTTTTGAATTTTATCTTTCGGCCACCGTGACAGTACCGTATCGATACCATAATAAACTAAACCGACATCGACCGAATTCTCTACGCAACGAATGGGAAATTCTACTAGTTTTTCTACAATAACAACTCTTGATCTTGATATCAACCTCAACATAAAGAATAAAATAAAATAATGTATCTTGAGATCATCGCTAACACCATAGGTTCCAAAAATAAGAATTTATACAACTTGATTCCCTTTAACTTCAGGTTGTTTTTAACGTTTTAGTAGTATTATATCCGAACTCGACTTTTAATTTGCTAATATGTCTGTCGAATTTTGAACTCTATGCAAGCACATCGATAACACTTTAGGAACATTGAATTATTGAGGCTCATTCAAGTTGATTTTGAACGATTTCTGCAAGTGCATGTGGATTTTTATCTTTTAGCAGCATGCGTTTCATTTCTTTAAAGGTGGGTCATTAATCTCAGATAGAGAAATGAAACGCATGCTACTGAAGATGACAAGCCGGTGCTAACAGTTTAGCCACATGATGCTTTGTCGCGATGATAGAGACTTAGAGAGACATGTTAAAGGTATACACTTTTTATAGTGTACTTATTTGTGTATTTGTTGTTATTCTGATGGATTTGTGTCTGTTAAAGAAGTCGATAATATATATACAAACAAACAAACTGTTAAATATTCTACATTTCAAAAACCAACATATAACTTTTGTTTGTTACTGACTTGATCTATCATGTATCGTTTATATTTCATGTAATAACCCGCTTTTCATGTAGATAGAAGTTGTAATGGTTTAGTAATTACTAAGTTATAGTCCGTGTATTATACGGGTGGAATAATGAAATTGTTTGTGAGAGCACCATAACACAAGCAGATGTACTTGATAATCATTCTACAAGTTTACAACCTCTTGCTCATATAATCAATACACAACTCGCTTCTAAAGTGCGTAATTATCAACTCTTTAGAAAACTTCTTAATTATTTTTACATTGTGTAGTTAAACATTGAAATCATATTTGGATAAACTACATATTTACTTGTCTTTATTTTGTTATACAATTAAGTCATCTTGTTTCACGTATAAGTTCAAAAACACAGTTGGGTCATACTAATAAATTGTTGGATTGTGTTGAAGATGTATAAGTTTTCAAATAAGAAGATTCGATTGTTAATCACGTAATATGGTTTAAATATAAAAAAATAAGTCATACTTGGGTTTACATTTGATGATTCTCCATAGTAACTCAAAATTTCTTTCAAACATATTATGTTATCTATCATAGGAGCCGGTTAACGTACAATATTTCTTAACGTACATTGAGTACGAGATGAAATTAAGCACGTTATAAACACACAAAACCCTAATCACGCATGTTGAAAAAACATAAAACACGCATATTTAAAAAAAACATAATCACGCATGGTTATTATTTTCAACATGCGCAATTATGGTTTTTCAACATGCGTAATTATGATTTTCAATATTCATGATTATGTTTTTCAGTGATTATGGTTTTTCAACATGTGTGATTATGTTTTCAACATGTGTAATTTCATCTCGTATCCATTGTACATTAAGGGATATTGTATTTTACACTTTCACATCAATCATAATACTTAAAAATTTGTAGATTTTTTTATTTTTTATAAGTTAATTCAAATCATTATCATTATAAATATTTTTTTCATAAAAGTTTACATTTTGGTAATGATCAATTAAAAGTTAAAGATGTATTTGAAATAAAGGCGGATATTAAGGTAAGTATTTTGAAATAAGCAATGTTGTCATTCTATGACGTTAACCTGATTTTAAAATATTATAAATATCAATTTGGATTAAGAGGGATTTTTTAAGGATTGATATAGTGTTGACATGTAATATTATTTGGAACCGTTTATTAGAACTAAGATTGATAATTTCAAAAACATATGTATGATTACAAACTATCTACAAAAATAAAATTTTTGTATAACTACATCATAAAAGAAAAAAATTAAAAACAAAATGTCAACATAAATTTGTTATGTGTTTCACTTTTACGTACTTTACATCTTGTACAAATTTGTCGTTTTACGAATCCTTCTAGATATTGCGAGTTAGCATGTTATAACGTGCGCGTGTGGTTTAATATTTTTACATCTATTTATTTACGGTTTTGTTTAACGACTCCCTATATACTCGTTGGTCCTAAGCTGACTTAGTTGTTCTTTTCTATGTTTCACTTTTTTGGTCTAATTTTTGCGAGTTAACACGCGGTAATGTGTGTGCATGATTCATCATTTTTACGTTTACTTTTCATTCAGCTTAACGATCCCACTGTAAAACGTGGATCACAGATATAGTTATAAGTTATGTCACAATTTTGTTCACAATTGATATGTGGGAGGACTTTTATGTTCAAAAGATTATTAAGAGACTATTGCAAGAAAAAAACACATTAGATAGTGTTTTTTATGATGTTTGCCCAACTTTAAATTATACAAAGTAACGATAATTTTATGTTTTCAAAAACGGTTGAAAATATAAAATTATGAATTTAAATTTTTGGAAATTTAAAATACTATTAAAAAGGGGGGTGTTTTATTTTTATTCAAAAGTCCGTAAAATGTAGTTAACCTGTTTGCATTTTAGATATTTTCATTATTTATTTTTTTGAACGGTAGGATATTATAGAAAGCTAGCTAAAAGCTTGAAAAGAAAACAAAAATTACAAAAAAAATAACTAACCCAGTTAATATTTATTTTACGGGTCAAGTTATTCTACAAATGCTCCTAGTTGTAAGAAGTGTAAGAAGGATTTATAGAGTGATAAGTGTTCAATAACCTAAAATTAAACCCACTACATCACCACCCAAAACCTAAACACACACCCCACCTCACCACCACCCAAAAACCTAAACCCCCCCCACCCCCACCCCCCAAAAACCTAACCCTCCCCCCCCCCCCCAAAAAAAAAAAAAAAAAAACCTTAAAAAATCTAAAAAAAACTAAACACCCACCCCCACCCAAAAACCTAAACCCCCACCCCCACCCCTCGGCAAAAAAAATGGTGGGGGGGGGGTGATGGGGGAGGGGGTGGGTGGGGGTTTAGGTTTTTGGGTGGTGGTGGATGTTTATTTATTTATTTTTTTTTTGTAGTGTGTTTTTTTAGAAGGCTTTGTACCCTTCTTACAATTAGGATCCTTTATATTTGATTCTAATCTTTTATTCTACTACTAGCTTAAGACCCCGTGTGTTATACGGGTGGCCTAAAAAATATATTATTTAACGGTGTTTTCATAAATCTTTTAATGAAAGATTTGTTTCGGTATTAGCACTAAAGTAAATATAAAATTACACTTAATTAAAATAAATGAATATGAAATGTGACTTGGACGTAATAGAACTGGCTTGATTTTTGGTGATTAATGCACTTTGGTCGTTTTTTTTCACGTGATACTCAATGTGACTTAGACGTTATAGCTTCGGCTCATCGGGTTTGTTTCTTTTTTTGACCCATTACATGACAAAGCCCATTTGCCACAGATCGGTGTCTATAGACCACAACCACCGTGGCGCGGAACCCATAACCCCATTGTATGTGTGTTATATACAATATGTGTACAAAGTAGACCAAACATGTACACACGGTTTGATCTCGACCCGAATTACAACATAACCTTCATAGACTGCCGCAACAAAAGAAAAAAAAGTTGACATTTAAATGATTCAAAACGATAACTGATCAAATGTAATTATAAATAGGTGTGATGAAAAAGAATAATTATAAATATAAATTTTAAAATGAAAAAAATGTTTTGCTATTTATGTAAATATTAAACTATAATAAACTGATAGTTATGTAAATTGAATCTTGACTTTGTTTATCAATAATTGATGCATAAAGGGGGTTGCCTAACTAACGTATCAAGTAATTTATGCAAAGAAATATTTATAAATTCACATGAACTTTAGGGTCTTCAGAATCATTGGCCATTTGAACCAACAAAGAGGTTGCCCATCTACTTGTCTTCCAAAAAAATGTCTCAATGTTCTCCTAAGCACCCCTGAATCGTGTTAGTTCTTCAAGGCTTCGGTTCTAAATCTACTAAACATTGGGACCTGAAACCATTGACAGTTACATGTTATGAAAACCAATAATTATGAGGGATATCCTCAGTTACATGTTAGCATTCTCACCTAACCATTGAGGTAATTGGTACTATCTGGGCCTCATCTATCCCTCAAAAAATATATAAGAAAAAGAAACCAGTTTATATAATCAAGCATGTTCTACTTGCTATTGTAATATTGTTATTAACTACAAAATAGCCGAGTCTTCAATTAGTTAGAAACATGGCTTTATACCACTCTCCAGAAATCACAATCTTGCTCTAATAATTTGTATTTAATTTAATTAAAGTTTTTTTTTATTATGTAAAAAAAAAAAGGAATTACCTTTCGTCTTCAATTCATGTCTAGTTAACACACTGGTCAACACCAGTTTTCAAAACAGGAAGGACCTGAAGAGTATAACTTAATTATAAAATAAAACAAAAAAAACTGAGTTAAAAATAGGAAGGGCCATAAGATACTTTTTCATAATGGTTAAAACATGCAATTTAAGTGGCATGATACACTGTATTTATCTTTTTTTAAAGTAAAAATTATAGAATGATGCAAATTTACAAAATATGAATTATGAAAATAAAAACTAAGTTGGTGCTCTGATGGAGAGAAATAATCTCTTGTGGGGAGACCAAAGTTCAATCATTGGGAGGTGTAAGTATTTAAGGGGGAAAATTATCCGTTAAACAAATGAAAAATTAGTTGAAATTAAATGATTTAACTATTTCCGTAAATAAATAGTTCAAATAAAAGATGACTTATTCTAAGCTTATAACCTGTAAAACAATAATATTAACATGACTGTATTATTTTCTTCTTTACTCAATAGAAAACTACAAAATAAAAAGTTAAATTACTACACTAACAAAGCTAACCATTGTCCTAAAAATGTGTCTCAAATCCTTCATAAATGGAGAAAAACTGCTTACATTGGCTCCAATCCCTTAAGAGTTTCCTCTGTAACTTTCTCTGTAAGTGTTCATTTCTAAAACAAATAAGAACATTAAGCATAGGTTAATGGGTATGAAATCACCTTCAGATCATCCAAAACTCTATGTGGAATATCAAATGTGCTTAGACGGTCCCTTATGGCTTGATTATAAATTTTCATACCCAAAAATTTAAGAAAACACCATTTCTTCTTGGATTCGGGTCATTACAGGTTTGTGCCATAACACATCAACCCAAAAAATGTGTTATTTTGGTTTGGGTCGACATGAGTTTCGGGTTGGTACAGGTTTGGGTGTCAATGCATGTGTGAGTTTGCTTTTTTAGTTAGCACAAACCCATAATGATCCAGATTGCCAAATTTGCCAATCAAATTTAAAGTAAAAACTAAGCCCATTTGCAGCCAATCAAATAATCTTACATTATTAAAATACAAATGCAAATTACCAAAGAATTTTGGCAAGATACATCGCCACTACCATATGATCAAAGGATAGCTGAGAAGCACTTCATGCTCGTTACCATTCCATGCATGCGCTTGAACTTAAAAGTTGAACACAGGGAACGTATGAAAAATACATGTTGATGTAGAGCATGTAGTGCTTATGCTAGAGTAATTACTCAAAATTGGTCATTGACATGGGTAATTAAACTTCCAACCAAACAAATCCAACTTTTCCTTGACCGTGGTTGACTCTTGGTCACCATTGACCAAAAAGTCAACATGTCTTTTTTTTTTCTATTCTTAAGAAACAGCCCATTCCCATCGAAAATAAAACATTGCTTGTACCTGGTGCCCAACCACTTGTACTACCAACAAATCTAGATTTCACAATAGCGACTTCCCATCAAAAAACTTGTTGAGGCTCACATCCTCAATCATTCCCTATCATATAAACAACAAAATACAATGTGGTAAACTAATCACAAACATTTTTTCAAACTATAACTTTCACAATGCAAATAATTGTCGAGGCTCACATTCCTACTCATTCCTCACAGGTCTTTGGTCAACTAACACGACCCGTTTAAATAAATGAATTCGGTTTGAGTTAACCCATATTAGAAATAGGCAGGTTCGTTTGACCCATCAACCCGCTTAAGTATTTATAATAATAGTTATAATCTTATTTTCTATTTTTCACTTTATAGGAGATACACTTGCAATTCCCAGATCACTTTCAGGATTTTCCATATATTTTAAAAAATACTACTTATATTACTTATTTACTATGACCAGAGTCTTAAGTTATATCCATTTTGCTTTAACTGAAAACCTTTTTACTTATTTTGATAACTAAAGAAAAAAAGACAACGCCTAATAGAAAGGACTAACACTTTGTCATTTACCCATGATTATCATAAAATTATTTAATACGCAAATTTAGCAGACTTCAAGATACTTAACTGTAACAGAACGGTAAATAATTAATCAATACCTCAGTAAAAAAGACCCTTGCTAATACACCTAAACCAGTAACCAATGCAACTCAAATTGCAACCTAACTGTAGGTAGAAGCCGGTACGATCTAACTTTTGGATAACCAGATAGAACACAGATTGCATATTCCAATCAATTTGCGAATCAAGTACCTTTGTGTTCCATAAATCTCAATTAACCACCTACAAATTAAGAACTGCGGAATAAATGGCGTAGTTTGCATAGAATAGCCCTGCAACTGACGATCACTCCATTTGTGCATATCTTATTTGGACGGTGCCCACAACATAACTTCTAACTGCATGTATGAGTACCCAAGTTGTATCAGTTTTTCTTTTATCATTAGCAGTAAAGCCGAACTTAAATTTGTTTTCCATATTAAAGAAAATAATTAAATTTTTATAATCTCTTATTATCAGCCGACTCAAGACTCAAGTTCAATAGAAATCCAAAATCCTTCATTTACTCTCTTTCCAACAGAACTGTCACTCCAGAGACAGTGGGCAAAAGCCAAAAGGTAAAATATACAGACTTAAGGGGAATAACAGTACCCGTGGTAACATCCAGTGGCCCGAAAACATCCATATCGCTTCACCACCATCTCGCCATCCTTTAGTTTCTAATAAGATCCGAAAATCAAATCAATAAATTGAAAATATCCTTTAGTTTCTAATAAGATCCAAAAATCAAATCAATAAATTGAAAATAAACTTACGGGTTTAGGGTTTGGCATGATTAACCATAAAAGAATTCACCTCATTTATGTAGAGCTAGAATCATGGATGCAATTAAAAAGACATGAGTGATTACTTTTCACTCATAGTTCACAAAAACTCAACCTTCACA
Organism: Helianthus annuus; assembly: GCF_002127325.2. Classification (NCBI taxonomy): domain Eukaryota; kingdom Viridiplantae; phylum Streptophyta; class Magnoliopsida; order Asterales; family Asteraceae; genus Helianthus; species Helianthus annuus. The sequence goes on from NC_035440.2 coordinate 11,004,577, forward strand.
CCTGTTCTAGTTAAAGTTCATAGCAAAGATTATAAGCAGCAGATGATATTACCTAATGTTCATCTCCATGTCCATGCCCTTCCCAAGGTTGCTGCCATCCCTAAATGTGTAAAACCAGGTTCAGTTTAATGTATTTCAAGCTTCTTATATGATGCTTTATCAATTTAACGTCAACAAAACATAAATATGCAACAGGAATTACGTTCTGGTCAGCTTAATAAACCAAGTAAAAAATGATCAGTACCCTACTCAACCCCAGGTGATGGTTTCACAATACCCTTAAAAGCAGCCATTCTTCCCCATCTAGAATCACCATTTATGTGAAAAAAAAACTTTTCAAACCGCTTAAATATCAATTAAGAAGGTATCATTCTCTTTCCCATTGTTTCAAAAAGGTCGTATATGTATCTGGTATACTTTTATTGTTTTCCTTTTTAACCATTTAAGCATATACACAGAAGCACCTGGAGTTTCTAACAAAGTAAATAACGTACTAGATAATTGCACAGGGAACTACATAACCATCTTGCTTAACCCGATATAGAATCCAAAAATCATGGCTCACGTGGCCTTTCTGGTGACAGTATAAGAAATAATTGCTTTGCCAGTTAACCAAACGTACAGTATAAACTGGAATAAAACTTTATTTAGACAGGAAAGAATAAAAGATCTAATATAATTAACATTATTTCATCTTACTGCTTGTCAGCGTATTCGGAGAATCCAATATGTTTGAACTTTTCAAATTTACCGCCTGCAAAAAATCTAATACTTGATTACATATTTCTCAAAAAAAAATATTTAATGTAAGGATATAATGTCATTGGTATCAAGGGCAACCAACCTCAAGTGCCTTGCAGACTTTATCAACCTCGGGAGCATAATTTATTTTCTGTGAAGTCAAAATCAACTCAAGCACACCAACACACGATTGACCAGAAGGTTCAAACACAAGCAAAGCGAGTGTTCCACGAACATCATAACTCAAAGCATGTTTAAGTCGTTGGTACTCTTTATCAGAATAATATTGCACATTCGGAGTCCATTCAGGAAACTTCTGTCTGAAAACCCAAGCTGGAAGTGTGACAACCGGTAATTAAGGGCTTCTAATTACGCAATTAACAAGGGTTTAACTCGCTAATAAATAGTGTTTAAGACACGAAATAACTTAATTAGGATTTTGGAATGCCTAGGAATGCTTATCTGACGTTACAGTGCGCGTATGGTGATCTTCGGGAAATCTACGGAGCGTTAAGCGATAACGAACTGACACCGTACAAAATTACTAACAACGCCGACAAATATTAAATTTTTACGATATATTTTAGCTTCGTGATTAAAATTTTATATCCATAGTCGAAACCGGATCGAAAAACGGTTTAAAACAGCAACGATGCGAATTTACACGGTTATTATAGTAAACGACAAGCGAACGCGCAAACAATGACTACCGACCGTATTTTTCGCATTTTAATACAGGAATTATATTTTATGACATCTCACGGGAGTTGGGTGTGTTAACGGGCTTCTGAAATTATACCGGGCCGAGCAACAACTAGACACACTTAATGGGCCTTGGGCCCAACCCACTAACTAAAACCCTAGGTATATAAGTTAGTAGTAAACCTACTCCTTCATTTTGAAAACACAGATAACCAAACACGCCCCCACCAATTTTTCCCCTGCTCTTCTTCATCCCTTTCCTTTGAAAACCCTAATCCTCCTATGTCACACAACCACACCTTCAATCTCCTCAAAGATGCACCAGACCCAAACAATCACCCTCCCATCTCTCTCATCCGTCCTACCCCCACCTCCCCTCTCTGACGAAGATGAACGGCCGGTCCCCGACCAGTCACGGTGGGGCCGATAATAGCGGAGAGTCCCTGCTGTGGTTCACTCGGTGAAATGACCACCCACGCATCTAGATCGAGAGAGATAGAGCAGAGAGAGAAAGAGAGGAATCGGAGATGGAGGAGTAGCGCCGCCGCTCACAGCGGCGGCGAAGGAGGTGACGGTGGTGGATCCGGTGGTATATGTGATGATGACAGTGATGATGGTGGCGGTTCGGGTGACGACGGCTGAGGTGGAACCGGTCGGAGCCACGTCGGAGAACGGAGACGGCTGTGGTGGTTGTTATACAGTTTCAATGTCATCTCAGAGCACGCTTTAGTTTAGATTTGTTTCAGGTTCACGTCGGTTCAGTTTAGGCACGGCTTGGTTCGAGATGCGGGTTCGAGTAACGGTAGAGGGCCCCGGCGGCATCAGGTAATATTCTGGTTCGAGTAAAACCTTCGATCTACTCCTTTCTTCTCAGAATCGCTCTAGACCGACAAAAATCCCGACCGATTGGTCTCGTTTCAGGTTAGAAGTGGTTGTTGACAGCGGATGCGGTTGATGATATCGACGCTGGTGATGGTGGCCGGCAACGGCAGGACGGCGGAGCCATTGGGATACTGGCCGACGGCACGACAGTGGCGATGTTATTTTGGGTCTCAGTTTAGTAGTGGTTCAGATGTTGAAGTTCGATGTTCGGGTCAAGGATCGGTCAACCTAAGTCAACAACAGTCAACCGTAGTCAATGACAGTTAACTCGGGTCAACAATGCGGACCAGTTCAGTTTCAGTCAAAAATTGGTTTATTCGGGTTCGGCTCAGTGAAGGATTTACTTGGTTAGGGTTCTGATTAAACACGGTTCGACTCGGTCGATTCAACCGGTCAACTCAGCGAGTCAACTCAGTCATTGAAACAAGTCAATGGTACGGTCAATTGTGGTCAAAGTCAGTTTTGGTTCGGTCAACGACATTCAAAACCAGTCAACGCACGACGTGGTAAAGTTTATACATAACGAGCTAGTTCGCCTTAGTTTATCTTTTAGTAGTTTACGCGACCGAGCTCGACCCGATTCGACTAGATACTATCTTACGTTTTGGTATATTTAACGAGAAATTTTTATATATAGTGTTTATTGGTTGAATTATTGCTGAATTTTTGACAAATAACGACAACTTCGATTGTCGGGGCATCCTAAAAACAGGGGAAACTCTGTCCGTTTCTCGTAAAAATCCGAAACTAGAAACGTATTTTTATTCCAAAAACGACACTTATAAAAAATTCGAGTTTTCTTATAAGATCAAATATGAAGTGTATTACTTACTTTGGCGACGTTTACGAGTTAACGAAAACTCATATGAAATAAAGGTTACCTACGTTTATTTTAAACCACTAACACTCGAACCTTATTTTATTTATTTCAAACGCCCAAAATTTAGAAATATTTTATAAAATAAATATAATGTTTTATATTTATTCCTAACGTCAACTATTAGGAAATCGTATTTCAAAAGTCTAGTGTTCGGAAAATATATAACATAAATATAATTATTTATATTTATTTTGAGTGTCATGACTCCGAATATTCTTATAAAAATTATTCGTTACAAACGTCTAAACTAAACACAACACGTACCGCTATCCACCTACGTATTTCTATTCACGACAAATAACACAATGCCGTAAGTATATTTATATTTAAAAATATAAATATATATATATTTTAAACCATTCGAAAGCTAAGTCGTTTTCGAGACTTAGTTTTATCCCGGTCATAAACGGGATCAAATAACCATCGATTGGTTATCCTAAGGCAAGTTAACACTACCTTAAAGTCGTTTAGTTAACGACTCGGTAGAGCTCGGACACGTAGTTTAGTGTCGCGACCCCCGACCCACCCTAGACGGAGTCGGGGTCCGCGATGCAGATTTCAGTGGTACCCGTGGTATTTAATTTATGCGACAGCGGAAGTCTTTTTATAACAGGATCTTTTCACCGGAAAATGCTCGTTTAATATATTACACAAAGTTTAAGGGATAAATCCCATAATTTACAATAAGTTGATTTCACACAGAAATCTTTATTTTCCAAAACATGTTTTATTCATTTATTTACACTGAGCCACTTCTCTGAGCTTGATAGTGCTTTACTGCACTTTTCCTGGATCACATAGATCACCTGAAACATGTTTGAAAAAGGTTTTGTCAGCGGGGAAATACTGAGTGAATCATTCTGTTTTCTAAAACGACCCGTTAGTTATAAATCACAGTATTAAGAGCGATTACAATGTTTCTATCAACCAATTATCAAGAATAGGTATTTGTCACTCGACCGGATCTGTGACTGTGGTCATACCACTATTGGGTCCCGTTGCCCTAATAGTGACGGTTTACTCACACATAGTAATAATCACTCACATAGAGTAATATTCACTCACATAGAGTGATAATAATAGTAATGTGCACAATACCCCACATACCGACTGTAATTTGGTGATTACAAAGACTTAATCCCTGTAATTATAACCTTGAAAATAATTTGAGGTATTGTAATACTTACTCACAAACTGTGAGAAAACAATTTAAAAAGGAGAATAACTCACATTGCAGATTAACGAGCAATAGATATAAGCCTACTGATTAGCCTTGATTACACCTAGTTTAACACAATGCACACACAGGCAGGTTAGTAACTAATACAGCAGTTACGTCAATTCACGAGATTAAACCTTCACAACGATTAATCAGTGCAATACTCGATAATTCAATCGGATTCACAACGAATAACAGAGCATAGTCCGAATTCGAACAGCACTCTAATATTCAAGTCGAAATCACGACGAATAATCAAAGTACAAGCTCGATTGAGCAGCACCTGGACTATCTTTGGATAGTTATAATCGATCGGACGTTGAATCGTAATAGCGATCGAGTTATTACCCTGATTGCGGCAGCGTTTCGATAATCGTGTGTGTTGTGAACTGTTTCATCTATAACTCGATGGTTACAGAGAATTTGGACGTCGATTGAACACCAAAATTCAAGTACCAACGTCCCCTATTTATACCTGAAAATTGTCCTCTCTCGCGTCACGCGAAGAAGACATGTATACCCGTCGCGTGGCGCGACGGGTCTATTTCTTAGCCTAGGTTGTTTCGTGTCCTAGATAGCCTTGGTGAGTCAGTATGTCCAACGATTTTTACTTCTACAGCAAGTTTAGAAGATAAATGTCCAATAGGGTTTAACCCCCCTGAGTTTTAGGGGCCCTGATCCTGATTCCGATTGTTATGAAAATTTTAGGGTTTATGCGGAATTACTTGGGTTTCTCAATTAGGGTTTCCTTATTACCTAATTACCATCCTAATTATGGATTTTAGTGACAGTTGTTACATCCTCCCCACCTTAAGAAAAATCTCGTCCTCGAGATTTACTAGAATAAATGAGGATATTTGCGCTTCATTTCTGATTCTAGCTCCCAAGTGTATTCTAATCCTCTCCTTGAATTCCATTTGACTTTGACCAACACCAGTCTTTTGTGTTTGAGAAACTTGACTTTTCTATCTTCGATCTGTAGTGGTTTTTCTATGAACTTCAACTTTTCGTTCACCTCTACATCTTGAAGAGGTACTACCAGGGACTTATCTGATAGACATTTCTTGAGATTGGATACATGAAATACATCATGTACTCCAGATAATTCTTCTGGTAGTTGTAAACGATAAGCAACTGGTCCTATTCGTTGGCTTATTGGAAATGGTCCTACGTATCTGGGACTCAGTTTTCCTTTCTTACCGAATCGTACTACTCCTTTCCAAGGAGAAACTTTTAAAAGTACTTTAACTCCGACTTGAAATTCTAAAGGCTTGCGACGATTGTCTGTATAGCTTTTCTGACGATCTCGCGCTGTTTTCAGTCTTTCCTTGATCTGAGTTATCTTGTCAGTAGTTTCTTGTACTATTTCAGGACCTGATAATTGACTTTCTCCGATTTCTGCCCAACATACTGGAGTTCTGCACTTACGTCCGTACAACGCTTCGAATGGTGCAGCTTCGATGCTTGAATGATAACTATTGTTATAGGAGAATTCAATTAATGGCAAATGGCTATCCCAATTACCACCAAAATCAATTACACATGCTCGGAGCATGTCTTCTAGAGTTTGTATTGTCCTTTCACTTTGTCCGTCTGTTTGTGGATGATATGCTGTACTTAGATTTAGTCGAGTTCCCATTGCTTTCTGAAAACTTTTCCAGAAATGAGAAGTAAATCGACTATCTCTATCCGATACGATGGAGAGTGGGACTCCATGTAGGGATACTATTTCGTCCACATACAGGTGTGCTAACCTTTCCATGCTAAAGGTTTCTTTCATTGGTAGGAAATGAGCTGACTTGGTTAATCGGTCTACGATTACCCAAATAGCATCATTACCTTTTCTGGTTCTGGGTAACTTGGTAACAAAATCCATTGTTATGAGTTCCCATTTCCACACAGGCATTTCTAACTGTTGTAGTAGTCCTGAAGGTTTCTGGTGTTCAGCTTTAACTTGTGAACAAGTTAAGCACTTGGATACGTATTTGGCTATATCCTTTTTCATTCCTATCCACCAGAAATTCTTCCTTAAATCTTGATACATTTTATTATTTCCTGGGTGCATGGTATACCTAGATTTATGAGCTTCTTCTAAAATCTTATTTCTTAACTCTCCTTGCTTAGGTACCCAAATTCGTTTCTTATGGAATTTCCAAATTCCATCATTTCCTTGTTCTAATTCTTTTAGGTAACCTTTCATTCCTTCAGCATCGTCTTGGATTGCTGTTTTCTGAACTTCTTTAATTTGTGCCATTAAATCTACTTGTAGATTTAACCTCAGAGCACGGACTCGTTTCTTTTTCTCATGGTACTTACGACTTAAGGCATCTGCAACTACATTTGCCTTTCCTTCGTGATATTGGATATCACAGTCGTAATCGCTTAGCATCTCCATCCATCTTCTTTGCCTCATGTTTAATTCTTTTTGCCCAAATATATATCTTAAACTTTTATGATCTGTATAAACAGTAAACTTACTTCCATACAGATAATGTCTCCATATCTTAAGGGCAAAAATTATGGCTCCTAATTCTAAATCATGAGTTGTGTAATTTTCTTCGTGCTTTTTCAATTGTCTAGAAGCATACGCAATTACCTTCTTGTGTTGCATTAACACACATCCATAGCCTAATTTTGAAGCATCACAATATACTTCAAAATCTTCTGTTCCCTCGGGTAAAGCTAAGATTAGTGCATTCGTCAACCTATGCTTTAAAATCTTAAAGGCTTCTTCTTGTCTAGGTCCCCATTCAAACTTAGCAGCTTTACAGGTTAACTTAGTTAATGGAACGGCTATCTTAGAAAAATCTTTGATAAATCGTCTATAGTATCCAGCTAAACCTAGAAAACTTCTTATCTCCATTGCTGTTTGTGGGACTTTCCATTTTGTAATTGCTTCTATCTTAGCAGGATCTACATGGATACCTTCGTGATTTACCACATGACCTAAGAATTGTACTTCTTGTAGCCAAAATTCACATTTTGAGAATTTGGCATAAAGCCTTTCTTTTCTTAACAAAGTTAAGAGTGCATGTAAGTGTTCACAATGTTCTTTTTGGCTTTTGGAATAAATAAGTATATCGTCGATGAAAACGATCACAAATTTATCCAAGTATGGTTTACAGATCCGATTCATCATATCCATGAATGCTGCTGGGGCATTCGTTAATCCAAAGGGCATGACTGTAAACTCATAATGACCATACCTAGTTCTGAAAGCAGTTTTAGGTATGTCTTCTTCTTGTACTTTCAACTGATGGTATCCGGATCTTAAATCTATCTTTGAGAAATACCTAGCTCCTTGCAATTGATCAAAAAGATCATCAATCCTAGGTAGTGGGTATCGATTCTTAATCGTAACCTTATTCAATTCTCTATAATCGATACACATTCTCATCGATCCATCTTTCTTTTTCACAAACAACACTGGTGCACCCCAAGGGGATGAACTTGGTTGTATGAATCCTTTGCTTAATAATTCATCTAATTGCTTTTTCAATTCTAGCATTTCGGTAGGTGCTAATCTATATGGTGCTTTAGCTATTGGTGCAGTACCTGGAATTAAATGAATTCTAAACTCTACTTCTCTATCAGGTGGTAGTCCAGGTAATTCTTCTGGAAAAACGTCTGGGTATTCTGAGACTATTGGAATATCCTGAAGTTCCTTATCTTTAGTGTTAATGATTACTGAAATCATATACACCATTTCCTGCTTTCTCGAATAACTAGCCACTTTCATTACTGAGACAAATTTCAGTGGCTTTCGAGGTTTATCTCCAGTAATCAAAATTACTTCTCCTGTAGGGGTTTGAATTTCTACTGCATTTTTGTCACATAAGATTCGTGCATGGTTGGCTATTAACCAATCCATTCCTAATACTATATCGAATCCGGCTAAATTCATTGGTAACAAATTTGCAGAAAACTTATGGCCTAATAGTTCTATTTTTCCTTCTTGCCAGATTTTATCTATGTTCACAGAATTTCCTTCTGCGGTTTCAACTGTGAAAATTTGCCTAAGAGTGGTTAACGGTAACTTAAGAGCTTGACAAAATGAAGTATTAATAAAACTTTGGTTCGCACCAGAGTCAAATAATACTTTTGCAAATACGTCATGTACTAGGAACGTACCGGCTATCACATCTGGAATGAGTTCGGCCTCTTGAGTGGTCAGCTGGAATGCTCGCGCATTTCTCTTGGTTGCTCCTTCAGCTGGCTTGGCTTGGTTAACTACAGGTTTAGCTAACTTAGGACATTCAAATTGAAAGTGTCCCCTTTCTCTGCAGTTATAACAAATTCTTGTTTTCTTCCTGCAGTCTTCTTCCCGATGTCCTTTCATTTTGCAAAAATTGCAAACCATGTTGCATTGTCCATAATGCTTCTTTTTGCAAATTTTGCAGAAAGGAGATGATGAGGATTGCCCTGTTCCTCTTTTCTTGGTATTACCCACACGAAATCCTTGGGTAATCTTCTGAGCTAATTCCTTCTTCCGGTCTTCTTCTCTTGTGCGCACCAACTCATCCGTTAGGGTATTAGCTAATTCTACAGCATCGTCAATAGTACGAGGTCTCGCAGCTTTAACGATGTTTCGGATTTCACTAATTAACCCCCAGATGTAACGAGAGATAATATAACAACCCTCGGTAAAACAGACATCCTCATAATATTTCCGACACCCTAATATATTTTAAAATATCTCAATGTGTCTTTATATGCACCCCGTATGTGAAAACCGAGCCCCAAGATAGATTATATTATATAAAATAAATAAAAACAATAATTATTAAGTTGAGGCGGGCCGCGTAGGGCCTCACCTCAAGTTAAAGCGGGCCGCGCGAGTGGGTACCAGTATATCGCCAAAACCATAAGCCCAAGCGGGCCGCGTACATGTTCGGTTTAGTTGATGCGGGCCGCGCGCGTCCTAAATGGTGGCATGACCCGGAGCCGCCACGTGTCCAGCGCGTGTCGAACCTAGTGTGTGAGCCGGACAAGCTAGTCCGTTGACCGAGATTGACGCGGGCCGCGTAGGCCCTGCCCAAATGTCACGCGGGCCGCGTGGGAACCAGATTTCACAACTATAAATAGAAGGCAACGGGCCTTCAGTCTGCTCGTTCAATTTTCGATTCTCAATCACAATTTCTGTAGTAGTGTTATTATACCCGGGCATTATACCCCCTAAATTAGCGAGGTTCTGCTACGATGTAAGTATTATAACCCCTGGAGACGTATTAGATACGCTGCCCGATTGATCTAGGGTTCCGTAACGGCTGTCGTGGTTCTGCCCGACGTAGTCGTTGGAATGCCGTCTCGGGGAGGGTATTACTAATGTTAAAATGGGTTATTATACTAACACACGTGCATTTGTGTAAATTATAGATATTCACCAGGAAACCCTAAAGAATCACCTAAGACAGCAATGTGAGTTGATCCACTTTTTGTTAACTGTTTTTACAAAACCTTAAATTTCCATGCGAATAACAGTTATTGAGTATTTGTAAGAATACAATTACAGTCGGTAAATTTGGGGTTTTGTATACAAAATTTGTTACCACCTGGTAAAGGAGTAACATGACCATAAGTCGGAACGACATTACCGTGTGGTGGTAATTGATATAACTTGGAAACAAATGTAATTGCGGATGCGCCCTCAATACTGTTCACTGTGAATTTTTATTTAAACTTGATCAAACTGGGATTCACTCACCAGTATTTCCCACTGACAAAATGTTTTTAAAACGCGTTTCAGGTAACAATATGTGAAAGCCAAATAGAAGCCAGCTGGACAGCACTGAAGGCTTGGAAAAGTGGCAATAAAGTTACCTAAGAATAAAATGGATGTTTTTATTAAATAAATAGGATTTATTCCTATGAAACGTGTGTATTGAAAACTTGGGTTTTTACCCATATGTTTAATGTTATAAAACATGGTGGTTTACTCTGATTAAAATATTTCCTAACTACGGTCCTGATGAAAATTTCCGCTGCCAAATTGGATAAATAAATGTGATACCACCGAGACTGGCTCACGGCCGCCCGTTCCCGGGAAATAGGGATCGGGGGCTGTGACAGAAGGTGGTATCAGAGCTATGCCACTGATTCAGCCACAGAAGTGTTCTGCTGACATCAAAATTCAAAGTGTTAGGAAATAAATTATGAAAATACATGTATAATTGTATTTCTTGCTATGTGTTATCTGACTATTTGTTAGTTTACAGTATGAGTGACCAAGGACCTTCTGACGCCTATCGTCAACTGTCTGGTTCGCCTAGGAGCGAAGGCACCTCCTCTTCTCAGCCTGCCCTCTCAGGGTATTCTGCTGACACAGAAGAAGGGATCTTTGTGTTTAAGGCTCAGTCTGAAGAGCCATTTCCTCAGAAAAAGAGGGGATGGTTCAGTAGGGGAGCGCACGAGCGTAGGAAAAGAATGAAAAAGTTGCAGGAACAGCGAGTGTTAGCCGCAGCAAAAAGAGAAACTGATGCTTATAATCAGGATATGCTCAATAGGGGTATCGCTAATATCCATATTTTAGCAACCACTGCTGCTGACCCAAACCTGGAACAAATGCTAGCACCACAACCACAAAATCTGTTAGGCCCTAAAGTGTGAGACTGACGCATCAAATTAACACAATGGGCTATGGTTACGAACTGGGCTTTACCGGGTTAGTTTATATTAGGTTGTGGACCTTTATAGGTCACTTGGGCCAAGCTTTAGGCCATGTGGGCCAAGCAAGCCCAAGGGGAGCCCATGTAGGGAAGTGGGCTTGACTTAGTATATAAACAAGTTTCTAACTTGTTTTAGGTTTTGAACCTCTTTGTTACAAAAGTTCTAAAGAAGTTAGAGAGAGGCGATTGTGGGGTAGAAACTTGTACCAGACGGTTTTGCTAGTTGATAGTAATAGAATCGTGTGCAAGTTTGAAAGGTGATTCGGTTTGTTTTTCGTGTTTCATATTTTTCGATTTATCTTGAATAATCTTGTGATTGGATTCCGCACTCTCACAAGATTAGGTTTGATATCATTGAAAGATCCGTTTCACGGGACTTACAAGTGGTATCAGAGCCAAGAAACCATTCTTGGTTCGGTTTTGATATCATTCAGATTCAAGATTAAACTAATATTACTAATCGGTTTTGTGGTGATTGTTTTGCAGTGAAAGGAATCGATTATACTGATCTGTTCTTGGTGTTTTTGTTAAAATTGTTACTGATTTGGATCGTATAATTTTCAGAAATCTGTTTGCTGATTGTTCGGAGCTGATTGAGGAGAATTCAAAGATTTCAAATCTTTGAATTTTGGAAGTGCTGAAAAACCGGGATTTCGAGTCAACAGTTCTTATCACTTATCTGTTTTGCAGGTCTCGACTCGCAACAACAGAGGTCTCGGCTTGTCCTGTTTTGGTCTCGACTCGCAACAACAGAGGTCTCGGCTTGTCCTGTTTTGGTCTCGACTCGCAATCGGCTGGTCTCGACAAGTAGTGGGTAACTCGCAACTAATCAAGTCTCGAGTTATTTGATCTTGGTTTCGACTCGCAATCGTGGTCTCGACTCGCAACGTCAATCTGAAACACGTATTTTGGACTGTTGAACTGCTGAACTGTTGAACCGTTGAACTGTTGGACTGTTGGACTATTGGACCTTAATTAATTTTAATTAATTAACTTTAAGAAAACATGTCAACTGCTAATGACCTAGCTGTCACAAATGCTCAGCAAGAGTTTGACTCCAAAATTGGAACCAGCTCTCGTATTCCAAGGCTCTTGGATGCAAATGACTTTCCTGAATGGAAGTGGCGTTTTGAGCAACATATTAAGTTTAAGGAGCCTAAGCTTTGGAGGGTGATTGAAAGAGGTCCTAGAGAAATCATGTATGAGAAGGAAACGAACCCTGGAGTCAAAGTCAAGAAACCTCGTGCTGAGTATACTGACGAAGATTACGCTATTGTAGAAGAAGATAATCGAGCAACGTCCTACTTGACTATGGGACTGGGGTCAGACATTGCTATGGGATTTCGCACCTGCAAATCAGCCAAAGAACTGTGGGAAGCATTGATTGATGTGTACGAAGGGAATGAAGACATGAGGGAAAGCAGAAGGAACCTGTTGAGGCAAAATTTCAATAATTTCAACTACGTCTATGGGGAAACCATTGAGAATCAGATTCAGCGTTTCTCAAAGATCATTACTCAAATGGATCTAGAAGAAATCCTTCCTTCAAAGGCTGCTCAGAATCGACAACTTCTGAATGCCTTGCCAAAGAGTTGGGATAATCACGTTGCTATGATCAAGCGGACGAAAGATCTCGCAAGATGCACCTTGACTGAAATGATTTCTCATATCAAAGCATGTGAGCTTGATGACAAGCAACGGGAGAATAATCACAAGTCCAGTTTGTTAGCCGCAGGCATTTCTGTTTCTTCTACCAATCCAAGCAATGACAACACTGCACTTATTTCACAGAATGGATCGAAAAAGGCTACTTCTGGGTCAACCACTACTGTGCATTACTCTAGCTCAAGCTCCTCATCGTCTGCAGCAAAAATTGCCACACCTCCTTCAGCAAAATCCGAGCTCATTGCTTTCTTTACTCAGCAATCGAAGGAGAATCTGGAGGTCGCTGCTTCTGTCATAAATTGTTTAAATGCTTTTGTTGCAGGTAAAATACAACCTCCCAGCTGGTCGTTGAATGATCTATATCAGTATCATCCTGACGATGTGGAGGAGATGGATATCACCTGGCAAATGGCGATGGCAGCATTCAGAGCACAAAAATTTGCAAATAAGACTGGCAGAAATAGATGGGGCGCTTCTTTTTCAAACTCTGCTAATGTTTCAATGAAGTTACGCTGCTACAACTGTCATGAAATAGGTCATTTGGCACGAAACTGTCCTAAGCCCAACAACAACAAAGACTTTACACCTGCACATCCTGCTCCTCCAAATCCTGAAAGGGCTCTTGTGACAACAAATGATTCAACTGTTGCTGGTGAAGGAACTCAGAGTTCAGCCCTTGTTGTTCAACCAAGTGCAGAGTTCTATTGGGATGATGAAATTCAACGCCTGAACATCTCTCAACCAGAAATCCAGAGTGCTGCTCAAAACATAGCTTTCATGACTTCAGAGGAAAAGGATTCTTCGCCAGATGCTGAGCCTCAAGCTGAGAACATTGCATTCATGACCAAAATCATGTCAGCTCCTGTTCATGGACTCACTGCTGAAGAGGTACGTTCTATTTTCTGTACTACTGAATGCAGAGAAAGAGTTGAGGCTTATAGAATACATAATGCTGAACTTATTCAAGATTATCAAGATCTTAAGAATAAAAACTTTACTTTGGCCAAAAATGAAAAACTTTACAAAGAAAAAATTGAGGCCCAAAGAAAGGATATAGTTCAGCTAAAAGAAGACCTCAGTGCTAAAAACTGTAATTTTTTAGATGCTCTAGCAACAATTAGTGACTTGACCAAAGAACTAGAAGATTTAAAGGTCAAATATCAGGTAAATGAAATTAATATTAAAAAATTTGACACTTCTAGTAATTTGGTCAAGAACATTTGTGACATACAACTAGAGTACAAAGAAAAGAAAGGGGCTGGTTTGGGATACACTAAAACTCCTCCTCCATACAATCATAATTATACTTATATGCCTTTCACGGAAGAGGAGTTAATTAATGAGGGCAAGATGACTTACGGTCCAAAAACCGATAAGTCATCAATCAACAGCAAATTTGTTGATAATAAACGACCAGCTCCTTCAATGAATTTTGTCTCAAAAGGCACCGTTGATCCTAACAGTTCGGTTGCATGTGCAGATGAAATAGAAGACTCAAAGTGTGAAGATAGTCTTGGGGATGAACAAGCATCAGAGTCTGATTCATTTGAAAATTCAATAAATGAACCTAATCCAGACGCTATTTTGGCGTGTAGTATTTTTAACTCGGTTTTTAGCTCTGTGTTTAATTTTAGACCTAATGGTTTGGGCGAAAATGTTGATCCTTGTGTAACAGCGACTGAATCGGCAGATGAAACGAATGAGCCAGCTGAACCATCTGATTCCAAAGGTGATTCATCTGAAGCAACTGATTCTGCGAAATTGGAATCAGTTGATTCTAGTGGATTCAGCTCAAAGGTGTCATGTGCAGAGCCGTCTTGTGCTGAAAATTCATCAAAGGTTTCAGCTGAAGTTTCTGCTAAAGTTTCTGGTGTTTCATCCGATAAACCAGAACTCTCCAATTCTGTCAAAGCTGACGACATGAAGAAAGAAGTGAAGATTGACGTGACCAAGGCTCCAAGTGCACAAGCTGAACAATCTGAACCTTCGGTTAGTGATGAAAAGGTTCAGATCAAGCAACAAGAGCCGAAGCAAGCAGGTAAAGGATGCGGAAAGAAGAAGCCTAAACATCAAAGACAAGCAGGCTCTCCACAGTCCTCAACGGGCAACAATAGTCCTCAAAAGGCCCGTGTTGTGAAAAATGCTTTTGTTAAGCCAGTCAGTAATGGCAAATGTGAAAAATATGCATTTGACTGCGCTAATAAAGCTTTTGGAAAGACTGGTGAGATTTCAGAACAAGACCTGCAGTCTAATCAAAGCAAAAAGAATCAAAAGAAATCTCAACCACAGAAGGCCCCGGCAAACGATAAGTATAGACATCCAAATTCATCGTCGTCTGCAAGAAATGTGCAACAAAATCAAGCGCAGAAAGGACCGGTTCGTCCTTCAGGGTCTTCAAGAGCAATTCCAGCTGATCAGAATGCATTCTACGTAAAGAGACAAACATGCTTCAATTGCGGCATTGCTGGTCACATTGCTCGAAATTGCACACATCGTCCCTACGTACCCTACTATATGCAAAATCAGAGGGTTACACCAAAGGGCAACTACCATTCTAAGCCAATGAAGGTATCTTCACCTAAGGCAATGAAGAATGTGAATCCCACGGTTAAACCTTCTGATGGGGATTGGAATGCTGCTAAAGCAAAAAGAAAACAAGCTTTGAAACCTACAAAAATTTTGAAAAATAACAAGGTTGATAAGCCAAATGTTTTGCCAAAGGCATCTAAGAAACTAGAAAAGTCTAAACAAATTTGGAGAGCAAAACAAAAAGCAGCTACATCTCCAATCCTTGAAACGAAAGGGGACTTGTGTTTGAAAGAAGTGTCTTACTTTGATGCTTCAGGAAATCCCAGGACCACGATGGCCTGGGTACCCATGTCTTACTAATCTTCTTACTTTTCAGGAACAACCAAGGAGGAGCTGTTGACAATCTCTGGAATGTTGATAGTGGTTGTTCCAGAGATAAAACGGGTAACATTTCACTGTTGCAAAAAGTTCAATTTTTTTTACAGATGTTATGTTTCCTTTGGAGGAGATAAAAGAAGTAAGAAATGATCAGCAAAAGGTACTGTTTAAATTTCGTCCTTTGATTTGAATCTGATTAGTTTTCAATCTGATGACAGAACGGTTAGACAAAAATATTTTCCTTTTTTTTAGTTTATAACTTGTATATAAAGTGTCCTTTCTCTAGTAAATGGTAAATTTGCGCAAAAATCCAAGATTTATGCACAAATTTAGGGGGAGAGAGAGACATATATAGAGTTTAGGGGGAGAAAACTAAGAAAATTCAAAAAGAGTTTGCTGTAAATATGATAAAATGAGAAAAATACAAAAACATTAGAAAAATGAAAAAGCCAAAAAGAAAAATTGCATGATATGGGAAGTGAAATAAATGTTCGTGTTAAAGGGCTTTGACTAACACATGTAAGGTGCCATAGCTGAAAAGACTAGGATCTACTGCGATATGTCGATAGGCTTGACGCTCAACATGATAAAAGATACTAAGTGATATAAACATAACGAACTATGTACCATGTGGGTAACATACCAACGGCGTATGATTTTATGGTCTTAAATCTTGCGTTGATTGATAGCCAACATCTGAGGTTTCGGGTCTTTATATTGTTGAATCATCCGAGGATATTTTGGTTGTTCTTCTGCTCAGAACTAAAATTGTACATGACCCCAGGAAAGAAAGTCACTTGGAATTAGCTCATTTCTATTTGAATGTCTGTATGTTTTCCCGATACACACAATTTTGATCTGATTCTGAAATCTTCTCTGAAAAAGTCGTGTACCTCCTCTGCTGCATCCAGATATATGCTGACCTGGAGGTGCTAGGCAACGTCAGCTTCTGCTGCATCCAGATACATGCTGACCTAGCTGTACGTTGTCGCGCTATAGATCTAATACACCCGAAAGAGGCCCTCTAGTGCCCAAAAGAAACCCCAATAAACCTATATCAAATTGAGAAAAACTCATTTGATCTGTATATTATACCATCTCTGCAAAAGATCTATTCTGTTCTCTTCTCAACCCACTCCCAGTTAAGATTTCAGAGATCTGGATTGGACTTGTGAAATATGTGGTAGGGAAGCTACATACATGATAGAGTGTGCTGTTTATATTTCCGGGATTTGATTAGTATTTATTTGGGTGCTCATGTTAAGAAATCAAAACATGATAAAACATATTATATGCAGATCTAGACACAGTCAGGATATCTTAAAGGATGACATCGGTATACTCACCTGCTACGATGAATCGTTGTGCTTACCTTGATCGCGGGGGTATGTCTTGGAATGGGACAAATGGGTATAATAGTATAATATTATCTTAAGCATATCACGAAGTTGAAAAATTGAAAGTTGAGTGTTAAAGTTTAAGTGGACAAACATATTGGCAATCGCATAGACCAGTTTGATTAGGCTCATACTGAAAAGTGTTTCTTAGTCTGCCTGAGAACGAATTTTGATCCCATTTGCAATTGTAATTGTATATTATGGTAGTTATTTATATTTTGAGTTTTTATTTGTTTTAGTTCTTAAAAAAATTAAAAATTAAAAAATAGAAAAATTCAAAAATCCAAAAAATAGTGTGTTTATTTGTTTCTCTTAAAAATTAAAAATGTAACCGTCCTTGAAGATTTGACTGATCATCAAAAGTTAAAAGAATTTAAATTATGAAATTTCATGTACCTAGTGTTCATGTGGTACTCTCCCTGTTGCATAAGAAATGTTTGCTTATGAGTTTGTGAGCATGTGCAGAACTTGATTTCAATCAAGAACAGGGGTTGATGAAGACTGAGCTGCTGTTAGTTGCTGAAGAAGTCTGAAGCAGCACAACAACAAGATGTACCAGAGTCAGAAGAACCGGATACGAGACGCTGTCTGACAGTGAAAGTACATTCGAAGAAGTACCGTGAACCTGCTTGAAAGACAAAGACTGAAGAAGAAAAGAGCTGTTGAGAATCCTCCTCTCACATTCTTTTTGACAAAGATTTTCAAGCAAAGCTGATCGAGATCCTGATATGAAGCTAACCACAGAATCTGAAGAAAGAGACCCAGTGCTGAGAGTTCAGAAGTCAAGAACTTCCACAACATCTGCAGCATAGTGTCAACCATAGATTTCGTTGAAGACGTTGCTGAATTCAAGTTATGAAGACAATTTGATGGCATCAGTCTAGGGGGGAGATTGTTAGGCCCTAAAGTGTGAGACTGACGCATCAAATTAACACAATGGGCTATGGTTACGAACTGGGCTTTACCGGGTTAGTTTATATTAGGTTGTGGACCTTTATAGGTCACTTGGGCCAAGCTTTAGGCCATGTGGGCCAAGCAAGCCCAAGGGGAGCCCATGTAGGGAAGTGGGCTTGACTTAGTATATAAACAAGTTTCTAACTTGTTTTAGGTTTTGAACCTCTTTGTTACAAAAGTTCTAAAGAAGTTAGAGAGAGGCGATTGTGGTGTAGAAACTTGTACCAGACGGTTTTGCTAGTTGATAGTAATAGAATCGTGTGCAAGTTTGAAAGGTGATTCGGTTTGTTTTTCGTGTTTCATATTTTTCGATTTATCTTGAATAATCTTGTGATTGGATTCCGCACTCTCACAAGATTAGGTTTGATATCATTGAAAGATCCGTTTCACGGGACTTACAAAATCCTGATCAACCCATGGAAATAGAAGACCAGATAGAAATGCCTGATTTCAACCCGGAGGAGATACCTAGGGTACCTGCACCTGATCCTCTAGACCCAAACAATTACGACCCCTGGTGGGACGATGTTAGGGACTACGTGCAACAAAACCCAATACAGGAGAATGTGCCAATACCCAACTTAGGAGCTTACCCAGGGTTAGATCCTCAAGATCCCTACAACATTAGTGATGCATATGTTAGGGAAATTTTAGAAAATCCATACCCGTACCAAGCCCCTATGCCTCCGTATCAGGAACCCGTACCTCAGTTTCCAAACCCAGTCCTAGAACCTGCACCCCCAATGAGTGCAGAAAATGTCCAGGAACTTAGGACTTTTGGGGAGGAAATTTTAGAAAGCAGTGATCGTATGCGACAGGTGGGAGAACGCCTCGTATGGAAATACGATGAGTGTAATATGGATTTCTGGATGAATCCATATCAGTAAACGTGATGATAATACGGTAGTAGTAATAATAATATAATAATATATGTGTGTATGTGTTAGAAAAAAAAAACTACGGATGCCTACTATTAGTATTGTAGCTTTACATTTCAGTCGGTACTGTAATTTTTATTTCTGTACTGGTGTGTATTGATGCATACTATATAAAAAGAGTAAAAGTCGCAATGCTCGACGCTTTTGGTTAAAAAAGTGCGTGTCATGTGATTGGCTATATATAAATATTATTTGTGATATTAATATTTGGTAAATGTCTAAAATTCAGATGGCCAACGCGGGAAATCAAGAAAATCTGAATAACGATAACCAGAGTAACATTAACGTGGTTAATGAGAATTCGGACAATAATAACAACGGAAACCAAATGGATAATAGTGCCGTTCAGCATATTGTGGCACAGGGAATTATAGATGCGATGCCATTTATTATTCAAACAGTTCAGGAAGCGAATAATAAAAGTAAGCATAGCAGTAAGCGACCAACTGAACCAGAAAACAGCGTGAACAATGGACCCATACTTCAAGCGCCCGTTCCCAAAAGAAGAAGAACCATGCCACATGGTTGTTCTTACAAGGAATTCTGGTCCTGCAAACCAATAGAATTCTCGGGCAATGAAGGACCCATTGCAGCTTTACGCTGGATAGAGAAAACTGAGGCGGTTCTGAAAATAAGCAAGTGTGCTGAAGAAGATAAAATAATGTTTGCTTCAAATCTGTTTAAAAATGCAGCTTTAGAATGGTGGAACACTATCCTCCAGTCAAGAGGAAGTGATAGGATTTATAACATGGAATGGGAGGAATTTAAGAATATGGTAGAAAGGAAATTCTGCCCTCCCAATGAAAAGGAACAAATAGCAAATAAGTTTCTGAATCTGAGAATGACCGGAGTAGACAGTAAGGGTTACACTACCACATTCTTTGAATATGCTAGGATAGTACCTACCCTTGCATCACCTGAACCGGTATTAATCTCCCGTTACATCTGGGGATTAATTGGAGAAATTAGACATGTAGTCAAGGCAGCTAGACCCCAAACCATAGAAGAAGCTGTAGAACTAGCCAATACCTTGACAGATGAATTAATCCGTACTAGAGAAGAAGACCAGAGAAGAAACCTAACCCAAAGGCTTACTCAAGAATTCCGTTCTGGGAATTCCAATCGTAGGAATGTAGGTTCTACCTCTGCACCATACTGCAAAGCCTGCAAAAAGAAGCATTCTGGAAGATGCTCTACTTACTGCAATTTCTGCAAAGCACCAGGACATAAGGAGGAGACATGCAGAAGAAAATCAACTAATGGGATGTGCTTCAATTGTGGAGAAAAAGGTCATATCAAGCCAAACTGTCCAAAGTTAGCCCCAGCTGCAAACAACAAGAACACTAAAAATGCTAGAGCATTCGTTCTAACTACAGAGGAAGCCAGGATGATTCCAGACGTAATTGCTGGTATGTTTTTAGTTAATGATATTTTTGCTAAAGTATTATTTGACTCTGGTGCCAACCAAAGTTTTATTAATACTTCATTTTGCAAACTCCTAAATCAATCATTAACTAAACTACCACAAGAATGTCTAGTAGAAACTGCAAATGGAGAAACTATTAGGATTTCTGAAATCTTGCAGGGGGCAAGAATAGAAATTTTTAATCAAAAATTTATGGCAAACCTTTACCCAATGAATCTGGTTGGATTTGATGTAGTATTAGGAATGGATTGGTTAATAGCCAATAAAGCCAGTATTTTATGTGATCAAAAGACAATTCAATTAAAATCACCAAGAGATGAAAAGATCTTAATTAAAGGAGATAAACCATTTAGATCCACTAAATTCATCTCTGTGATGAAAACTGCAAGTTGTATAAGGAAAGGATCTATAGTGTATTTGATTTCTATAATCACTAACACTAAAGGAAAAGAGTTAAAAGATATCCCAGTAGTATCCCAATTTTCAGATGTCTTTCCAGAAGAATTGCCAGGACTACCGCCAGACAGGGAAGTTGAATTCAGAATTCAGCTGTTACCAGGAACAGCACCGATTGCCAAAGCACCTTACCGTTTGGCACCCGCAGAAATGCAAGAACTGAAGAAACAACTAGACGAGTTGTTGGAGAAAGGATTCATACAGCCAAGTTCATCACCATGGGGAGCACCAATATTATTTGTCAAAAAGAAGGACGGATCAATGCGTATGTGCATTGACTACCGTGAATTGAACAAAATCACGATTAAGAATCGATACCCATTACCGAGGATCGATGATTTGTTTGATCAACTTCAAGGAGCTCGATTTTTCTCTAAAATCGATCTAAGATCAGGATATCATCAATTAAAGGTACAGGAAGAGGATATTCCTAAAACCGCATTCAGAACAAGGTATGGTCATTATGAATTTACTGTCATGCCATTTGGTTTAACCAATGCCCCAGCCGCATTTATGGACATGATGAACCGAATATGTAAGCCATATTTGGATAAATTCATAATTGTCTTTATAGATGATATTCTCATTTATTCTAAAAGTAAAGATGAGCATGCAAAGCACTTGCACTTACTTTTAAGTTTATTAAGAAAAGAGAAGCTTTATGCTAAGTTTTCAAAGTGTGAGTTTTGGTTAGAACAAGTACAATTCCTCGGACATTTAGTTAATCATGAAGGAATTCATGTAGATCCAACAAAGATCGAAGCAATTACTAAATGGAAAACCCCAGAGTCACCAACTGAAGTTAGAAGTTTCTTAGGATTGGCCGGTTATTATAGAAGATTTATTCAAGATTTTTCTAGAATAGCCATTCCTTTAACTAAGTTAACCTGTAAATCTGTTAAGTTTGAATGGGGACCAAAACAAGAAGAAGCCTTTAGAATTCTTAAGCAAAGATTAACCCATACACCAATACTAGCATTACCAGAAGGAACTGAAGACTTTGTAGTCTTTTGTGACGCTTCTAAATTAGGTTATGGATGCGTATTAATGCAACGCCAAAAGGTTATAGCCTATGCATCTAGACAGCTTAAGAGTCATGAAGGAAATTATTCAACCCATGATTTGGAATTAGGAGCCATAATTTTTGCCCTTAAGATTTGGAGACATTATCTTTATGGTAGTAAGTTTACCATATTCACTTATCATAAAAGTTTAAGATATGTTTTCGGACAAAAAGAGCTGAATATGAGACAAAGACGTTGGATGGAATTACTTAGTGATTATGATTGTGATATCCAGTATCACGCAGGAAAAGCCAATGTGGTGGCTGATGCTTTAAGTCGAAAATATCACGAAAAGCCAAAAAGGGTACGTTCTCTTAAACTAAATCTACAATTAGATTTAAACAATCAGATTAGAAAAGCACAAGAAACAGTAATCAAGTAGGATACTGAAAAATTAAAAGGAATTATTAAGGAATTAGAACAAGGAACAGATGGAATTTGGAGGATCCATAAAAAGAGAATGTGGATACCTAAATTAGAAAATTTACGTCACCGTATATTAGAAGAAGCTCATAAGTCTAAATATACGATGCATCCAGGAAGTGATAAAATGTACCAGGATTTAAGGAAAAATTTCTGGTGGATAGGAATGAAAAAGGATGTAGCAGCTTATGTTTCTAAATGCTTAACTTGCTCACAAGTTAAAGCTGAACATCAGAAACCCTCAGGTTTGTTACAACAATTAGAAATACCAGTTTGGAAATGGGAATGGATAACAATGGATTTTGTTACCAAATTGCCTAAAACAAGAAAAGGTAATGATACAATCTGGGTGATTGTAGATAGGTTAACCAAGTCAGCTCATTTCTTACCAATGAAGGAAACCTTTAGTATGGAACAATTAGCCAAATTATATGTAAATAAAATCGTTTCTTTACATGGCATTCCTTTATCAATTGTTTCCGATAGAGATAGCCGTTTTACTTCTCATTTTTGGTCAAGTTTCCAAAAAGCAATGGGAACCAGGCTAAATCTAAGCACCGCGTATCATCCTCAAACGGACGGACAAAGCGAAAGGACAATTCAGACAATGGAGGACATGCTTAGAGCTTGTGTAATTGATTTTGGAGTTAATTGGGACGAACACTTACCTTTAATAGAATTTTCTTATAATAACAGTTATCACACAAGTATCAATGCTGCACCATTCGAAGCACTTTATGGACGAAAGTGCAGAACCCCAGTCTGTTGGGCAGAAATTGGGGAAAAACAATTATCTGGACCCGAGATAGTACAAGAAACAACTGATAAAATCATTCAAGTCAAGGAACGACTGAAAACAGCACGTGATCGACAAAAGAGTTATGCTGATAACAGACGCAAACCATTAGAATTTCAAGTAGGAGATAAAGTATTATTGAAAGTCTCTCCCTGGAAAGGAGTGGTAAGATTCATCAAAAGAGGAAAGCTAAGTCCCAGGTATATTGGACCTTTCAAAATTCTTAAAAGAATAGGACCTGTAGCCTATCAGCTACAACTGCCAGAGGAAATGGCAGGAATACATGATATATTTCATGTATCTAATCTCAAAAAGTGTTTAGTTGATGAATCACTCATAGTACCTCTCAAGGATATAGAGGTTAATGAACAACTCAAATTTGTAGAAAGGCCTCTACAGATTGAAGATAGAAAAATTAAAAATCTCAAGCATAAGAGATTGGT
The DNA here is from genome assembly GCF_002127325.2 of Helianthus annuus. NCBI lineage: Eukaryota > Viridiplantae > Streptophyta > Magnoliopsida > Asterales > Asteraceae > Helianthus > Helianthus annuus. Next base: position 11,028,135 of record NC_035440.2, read on the forward strand.
TCTGGTCAAAGTAAAGTGGGACTCCAAAAGAGGACCCGAGTACACGTGGGAGCTTGAATCCGAAATGCAAAAGAAATATCCACACTTGTTCCAGTAGATCTCGAGGACGAGCTCTAAAACAAGGTGGGGAGGATATAACAACCCTCGGTAAAACAGACATCCTCATAATATTTCCGACACCCTAATATATTTTAAAATATCTCATTGTGTCTTTATATGCACCCCGTATGTGAAAACCGAGCCCCAAGATAGATTATACTATATAAAATAAATAAAAACAATAATTATTAAGTTGAGGCGGGCCGCGTAGGGCCTCACCTCAAGTTAAAGCGGGCCGCGCGAGTGTGTACCAGTATATCGCCAAAACCATAAGCCCAAGCGGGCCGCGTACATGTTCGGTTTAGTTGATGCGGGCCGCGCGCGTCCTAAATGGTGGCATGACCCGGAGCCGCCACGTGTCCAGCGCGTGTCGAACCTAGTGTGTGAGCCGGACAAGCTAGTCCGTTGACCGAGATTGACGCGGGCCGCGTAGGCCCTGCCCAAATGTCACGCGGGCCGCGTGGGAACCAGATTTCACAACTATAAATAGAAGGCAACGGGCCTTCAGTCTGCTCGTTCAATTTTCGATTCTCAATCACAATTTCTGTAGTAGTGTTATTATACCCGGGCATTATACCCCCTAAATTAGCGAGGTTCTGCTACGATGTAAGTATTATAACCCCTGGAGACGTATTAGATACGCTGCCCGATTGATCTAGGGTTCCGTAACGGCTGTCGTGGTTCTGCCCGACGTAGTCGTTGGAATGCCGTCTCGGGGAGGGTATTACTAATGTTAAAATGGGTTATTATACTAACACACGTGCATTTGTGTAAATTATAGATATTCACCAGGAAACCCTAAAGAATCACCTAAGACAGCAATGTGAGTTGATCCACTTTTTGTTAACTGTTTTTACAAAACCTTAAATTTCCATGCGAATAACAGTTATTGAGTATTTGTAAGAATACAATTACAGTCGGTAAATTTGGGGTTTTGTATACAAAATTTGTTACCACCTGGTAAAGGAGTAACATGACCATAAGTCGGAACGACATTACCGTGTGGTGGTAATTGATATAACTTGGAAACAAATGTAATTGCGGATGCGCCCTCAATACTGTTCACTGTGAATTTTTATTTAAACTTGATCAAACTAGGATTCACTCACCAGTATTTCCCACTGACAAAATGTTTTTAAAACGCGTTTCAGGTAACAATATGTGAAAGCCAAATAGAAGCCAGCTGGACAGCACTGAAGGCTTGGAAAAGTGGCAATAAAGTTACCTAAGAATAAAATGGATGTTTTTATTAAATAAATAGGATTTATTCCTATGAAACGTGTGTATTGAAAACTTGGGTTTTTACCCATATGTTTAATGTTATAAAACATGGTGGTTTACTCTGATTAAAATATTTCCTAACTACGGTCCTGATGAAAATTTCCGCTGCCAAATTGGATAAATAAATGTGATACCACCGAGACTGGCTCACGGCCGCCCGTTCCCGGGAAATAGGGATCGGGGGCTGTGACAGATAAGTACCGATTCTGGCGAAGCCAGTGTTGGCACTACCCTTGCGTATTCAAAGAATGTCGAAGTATAGCCCCGACAATCTACTCCTGTCATACGGTGACTTAGGAACTTGTTTGCCATTTGTTCCTTCTCGTATTCGGGACAGAATTTTCTTTCAACAAGACTCTTAAATTCTTACCAATTCATTGCATAGGCTACCCTTCTTCCTTTTGCCTTTCGAGTGCTCCTTCTTTGAACAGATTTGATGCATACATCACTTGATCCTATTCGGCACATTTGCTTATTGCAATTACTGCTTCGGTTTTCTCTAACCAACGCAGTGTTGCAGTTGCCCCTTCGTTACCTGCAAATTCAGTGGGTTTGCAAGCAAGAAATTCTTTGTAAGTGCAACCAGGCATTGCAGCTTTTATTCTTTTAGGGAGTGGGGCCTGTTGCGGATCATGATCGTCATGATTGCCGCCTCCATTTATGCTGTTACTGCCGTTATCTTCTGGAATACGTTTACTAGGAATTAATTGTGGTTTGGCAGGTTTTTGAACAGCAGCTACAATTTCTGGAATAGCATGAGCTATCCCTTGGGCGATAAAGTGCTCGATATCTTGTCGAGTTATATATTGATCTTCCTGTTCTTGCTCAGATTGATTTACTTCATTAATTGGTTCATTGTTAGCGTTTCCATCTGCTAGTTGATAAAATTTATTAGTGTTTTACTTATCAATGACAAAATTCACATAGATAAACACATAGATTATCACAATATACAAGTATAACCAAAATTGTCGATTTCTCGACTTTTACTTTGTTGGTATATTGTATATGCATCCATACACACCGTATTTTACAGAGTTTTATTGCCCATTTTACAGAATTTTAAGTTACTATCATACAATACGGCTTTCTGTGGTTTAACTGACTGTTCTAGTAACGATGCTCCCTCTCATCGTACTTCCAAGTTAGATGCTCCCCCATTTCCCTGATCCTATTACCTGTACCTATCAGTTCTTCACCGAACTGACGGAGTTCAGCTAGGTTTTCATTACTCATGGGAGGATTTGGGAGTGGTTCTGGGTCAAATTGTGGAAGAAAGCTATAAGGACTGTTGACTATGTTTTGGAATTGCCAGTCATTGGTCCACCATTCCTCCATTTGGCCTAATGGTCTGGTATGAACTAGTGGGTCTGGAATAGCTGGTCCTAGGTTTAGTGGGAATTGAACTGTAGCCGGGTAAGAGAAGAGATTATCGTTGATAGGTTCTAAAACATCACAATTTTCCAGTAGGCGATCTATTTCGTCCTGGAACGTGATTTCCTCAGATTGTTTAGAGCTTTCGCCAATCTCTATTCCCTTTTGTTTCAGATCTATTCCTATTTCCTTTTCGGGTGGTTTTGGACTTTCTCCAGTTTCTATTTCCTTTCCCTTGCTCATGATCACAGGATTTTCTATTTTAGGGAGTCTCCTAGTGGCAGGTTTCCTACGGCGTACTTTCCTCCACCCTACGTATCTTCTCTTCTTTTTTCGGTTTGGCTTTTTCCAACGGTGGAGCTTTGAATTCCACAGGTTCTTCTTTGTCAGCAATGTAACCAGTAAAGTCGTGAGAGACTTCGACCGGCACTGGATATAAGTTGAGATTCTGGAATGCTTCCGACATCTCATTCATGCTGCATAGTATATATGCAAAATACAAGAATGCAATGTTAAAACTTTGGAACAAAGTTTAACAAACAAACACTGAAGTTTTATTGCATATTACTTTTTGTACAGAAATAACGGAAATAAACACACTGGGATTTTATTTATTTACGGGATTGTGATTTCTCTTACTAGACCCAACTTATCGGATATTTAGAAATTAGCATTTTCTGCTACAGTAGCTAGCATATAGAGATTTGCCCATTTCTTGTCTATTTTATCTTCCCAAGGTGTATTATTACCCAACTCTTGGACTTCTGGGTTAAACCTAACTCTCTTGGTTCGGGGTTTCTTTTTCTCCTGACTCTTTTTAAGTATCGTATCTCTTTTCTCTGGAGAAAGAGGATTCTCATAGTTTGCCTTGCGGACAAAGATTCCTTCTTCTAAATTTACTGGGTTTTTAGAAGAAGATGCAACATCTAGTTTGTGGTAGATAGCAGACAACTTTTGCTTACCCATACTGTAACTAAAATAACCAGTTAATAAAACATATAATCACCGAATAACAATTAGTAAAATTAAGCATTTGGACAAAATACTTAATTTAGGCTTAATCAGTGGCTCGATCAGTGGCTCAATTTAATTATTAGCTCTGATACCACCTTCTGTCGCGACCCCCGACCCACCCTGGACGGAGTCGTGGTCCGCGATGCAGATTTCAGTGGTACCCGTGGTATTTAATTTATGCGACAGCGGAAGTCTTTTTATAACAGGATCTTTTCACCGGAAAATGCTCGTTTAATATATTACACAAAGTTTAAGGGATAAATCCCATAATTTAAAATAAGTTGATTTCACACAGAAATCTTTATTTTCCAAAACATGTTTTATTCATTTATTTACACTGAGCCACTTCTCTGAGCTTGATAGTGCTTTACTGCACTTTTCCTGGATCACATAGATCACCTGAAACATGTTTGAAAAAGGTTTTGTCAGCGGGGAAATACTGAGTGAATCATTCTGTTTTCTAAAACGACCCGTTAGTTATAAATCATAGTATTAAGAGCGATTACAATGTTTCTATCAACCAATTATCAAGAATGGGTATTTGTCACTCGACCGGATCTGTGACTGTGGTCATACCACTATTGGGTCCCGTTGCCCTAATAGTGACGGTTTACTCACACAGAGTAATAATCACTCACATAGAGTAATATTCACTCACATAGAGTGATAATAATAGTAATGTGCACAATACCCCACATACCGACTGTAATTTGGTGATTACAAAGACCTAATCCCTGTAATTATAACCTTGAAAATAATTTGAGGTATTGTAATACTTACTCACAAACTGTGAGAAAACAATTTAAAAAGGAGAATGACTCACATTGCAGATTAACGAGCAATAGATATAAGCCTACTGATTAGCCTTGATTACACCTAGTTTAACACAATGCACACACAGGCAGGTTAGTAACTAATACAGCAGTTACGTCAATTCACGAGATTAAACCTTCATAACGATTAATCAGTGCAATACTCGATAATTCAATCGGATTCACAACGAATAACAGAGCATATTCCGAATTCGAACAGCACTCTAATATTCAAGTCGAAATCACGACGAATAATCAAAGTACAAGCTCGATTGAGCAGCACCTGGACTATCGTTGGATAGTTATAATCGATCGGACGTTGAATCGTAATAGCGATCGAGTTATTACCCTGATTGCGGCAGCGTTTCGATAATCGTGTGTGTTGTGAACTGTTTCATCTATAACTCGATGGTTACAGAGAATTTGGACGTCGATTGAACACCAAAATTCAAGTACCAACGTCCCCTATTTATACCTGAAAATTGTCCTCTCTCGCGCCACGCGAAGAAGACATGTATACCCGTCGCGTGGCGCGACGGGTCTATTTCTTAGCCTAGGTTGTTTCGTGTCCTAGATAGCCTTGGTGAGTCAGTATGTCCAACGATTTTTACTTCTACAGCAAGTTTAGAAGATAAATGTCCAATAGGGTTTAACCCCCCTGAGTTTTAGGGGCCCTGATCCTGATTCCGATTGTTATGAAAATTTTAGGGTTTATGCGGAATTACTTGGGTTTCTCAATTAGGGTTTCCTTATTACCTAATTACCATCCTAATTATGGATTTTAGTGACAGTTGTTACATTTAGCTATGTTTAAATTAGAAAACTGATAAGTTATTCTCTGTTAGGAATGCTATAGTTGCACGCTAGCTAATTCACGTTCTTGGAACGACACTATGGAATCATGCTAAGCTAGCTTTGCACAGGAATGTCAAGGTGAGTTCATAACCCCCCACTTTTTACTGTTTTACATTTTTATAAATGTTTTCGGGGGTGGAAAGACATGCAAGTTTTTGCAAAAGAAAACACTATTTCGATGAACGAAAACACATATTTATAAACCATGTTGCAAATGAATTTCAACGAACTCGAATGGTTTACGAAAGGTTTATACTAAACATACCGGTTTTACAAAACAAACGCGTATTTTCGTAAACGTGCATGATTTTCATGACTAGTGACAGGAATGTCCTAGTTACTACAACGGGACTGGGTTGTTCTGCGTACGAACAACGAGACAACCCAATGGGTTTATGTCCCCCTTTTTCTTTTGAAATACATATTAACTAGGGTATGATTAAGCTATGGAATGAACTCTTGGATCACGTGCGAATAGGCGCTAACTTAGGCACCATTAATCCTTTTAAGGACCACGGAACAGGGGGTAGATCTATCGGGTACGGGCGAGCCCCACTCACGGTCCTTGTGCGGCCACTTAGAGTGCTTTTGTGTCCCTGTCGAAGTGAATCGACACTTAAATCGTCTACCGGGTTGAGTGCTTCCTATGTCGGCACACATATTAATGTCTTAGCTACACATTAATGATCAACATGTTCATAGACGCATTACATACCTACTTATAAACTGAACTTTCAAATGTTTTTAAGATTCATTTGATGTAAACTCACAAATACATGGATTTACAAACTTTGGTAACGTTTTTCAAATTATACCTAAGTAAGAGGACACGCTGATCCTGCTTACAAAGGTTCGTTTGGGCTCGGCCCACTCTCTCTCGTGCAATGCACAAAGACTATTGTGGGCTAGACTCACAGTTCTCACATATCATGCCAAGAAAATGATTTTACTATATTTTCTCAACAACTTTAAAACCGGTTATCAAAAAGATTTATTTTAAATCTTTTCAAAACAAACTATGAACTCGCTCAACTTTATGTTGATTTTTCGCATGTTCTTTCTCAGGTTGCATTTTTAAAACTAAGGAACGGTTGGAATAGGAGAACCCATGGAAATTCGAGTACCTAGCAGGCGTTCACTGTTTAGAAGTCTTAACCTTTTGCTTCCGCTGTGCAATGAAGATACCGGTCCAGTCACGCCAAGCTCTGATATTTCGGGGTGTGACAGATTGGTATCAGAGCTATAGGTTTCAGCGAATTAGGTTCTTGTAGAGATACCTAGGCTTTAACCTCACTTTCCCTCTGGGTACTTAGATTTTTAAGACATTGAATACGTATTGAACGCCTAGGACTCGAATATGGGTTTCCAACCGTTGCCGAAACAATGAGTAAACATTTTGATTTTTAAACATGCACAAGAGTTGCGTTTGATACACGATACACGAAACAAATTCACACATTAAGCAAAACTTTGAGAGTTTTGGATAACATGCACTTAGGACCTTTGGAAAGCTGATGTTGAAACTCATTAAAGGTCCTCACTTAGAAACAGTGACTAACAACTCGGGCAGACGCCATTATATGATGTCGTCTATGTTATCTTACTTACCCGAGCAGGTAACCTACGCGGAACGAAACGCCAGTGCACACGAATACATGAAAACTCTAATTATACGTTAACGGATGTCGGAGCACATCACATTCTACGCAGAACGAAATGTTAGTGCACAAGTATACATGAAACTTAAACTATATGTTAGCGGACGTCGAAGTATATCACGCACGACTTTCGAGACAAGGCCTTGGGAAAACATGATTGGGCACGATAGCAACGATGCTAATCCCGTCAGCGGGAGAAACAACAACCGAAATGCGGTACTTTGCCACGTGATCCTGCAATGACACGAGTCACGCTGAGGTACGTTAAAACAAGATTTCACAACAGTCGATACTTAGTCTGAAGAGACTCACACTTGTTGGCGCTGCAAAAGAAGTCACACGTCTTCGCATCCCCCTACTTCACAAATGGCGATTAGACTATGTTCGACATTCCATGGTAATGTCATCTAACACTCGACCATCACACGGAGTTCCAGGTAAAGTCCTTAAACTTCTTTTGTTGAAATTCTGACTTTTGCATATAGCGAGTAGGCTTTCATATTTCTACTCCCCCTAATGATCCTTGCATCACAGAAATTTTCTTTCATAATAGTGAATACTCATTTGCTTCATTCTTGACGAATTCATATGTTACACATGCGTTGTTTGTTAAGCATGTGGCTTCACTTGAAATTGTTGTTTTATCAAGTTCAAATATTATTTCGCTATCTTCACTCCTTGCATTGTGATCTAGCTAAACCACATTATTGCATAATGTTGACTCTTTGATATCGAGTCAACAAAACTCGTTGAAGCTCCTTTCTTTTCAAGCTACATACATGGTTTTTCGTTGTAACCATGGCAAAACTTTCTTGTTGATACATGTAATCATTGTTGGATTACACTTAACCCAAGTTCAATTGATTGAACTTGCTCGTTATATATATTCGATTCAAGATTCCATATGATGGATTGAAGCCATCATATTCGAAATAATCCCAACAAGCACTTCATTTGCTTTGAACCATAACAGGCTTGTTTGGTCTTTGACTTCATTGAATCGTTTCCTTAATCACGATCACCTTGTGGTGACGTTTTCACAAATTTGAAGCTTGCGCTAACCTCGTTTACACACATCATGTACGGATTTAATTATTTATTTATTTGTTTATTGATATTAAATCCGCTTTGTTGATTTATCATATTAAAGCAATCTTAATACAATCGTGTGTTGAGATAATGGTACACAAATTCATTTCGTATTTCGGTGTACCTCTTAACGGTTCTTTCAGCATCGATCGAACTTTTTGTGATATTAATTGCTTTTTCATTTTCCACCGAAAATATTATTTCCCTGCTTTATTTTCATTTGAAAATCCTATGAGATTTGTTTGAAACAAACATTCAGATTCACTTCGTTGAGCCTTCATTTGATTTCAAATATGGTGATATTTGTTTGATCACTGCTATTATTGAATTATTTCAATCACTGCGACACCTTGTGGTGTCGGTATAAACTTGTAGCTTGGGCTAATCATAATCGAGCGTTTCATGCAAAACACAGGTGATACTTGTTCAATCACCGCTATTATTGAATTACTTCAATCACTACGACACCTTGTGGTGTCGGTATAAACTTGTAGCTTGTGCTAATCGTGATCGATTGTTTCACGCGAAACTACGTATGCTCTTTGTTTGACTGGTCACTCAAATAGTCTTAATGCAACTATGTATTAAGGCGATGATACAGCTGGTTCGGTTGTATTTCGTTTCAGTGTATCCTTGCAACACGTTGATTTTATTCATTTAATGGTTCGAGAGTTGATAAATCATTTTTGTGATTATATTTATTTGAGTTTGTCGAATTCGAGTTTCATTTATACAACCACCAACACAAGATTCCGTTGGTAGTAAATTCTATTGTTTCAAAAATTGATTTGCATATTGTGAACGCTCATTTGGAATTCTATTGGTCAAAATTCCTCTTTTGTTGAACCCCGTAAACTTAGTCACATTGGTGACAGTATCACAACACTTCGTTCACTTGACATCGACTTCCGAAACAAACTCAGTTGAACCGTTGGGTTCTTATTGATTCAAAATGTCCTTACATTCACGTAATCTGAATAGCTCTTGGTTTCGATTTCATGTTTATTCACTTTGGTATTTTTCGGACTTACCTGCGAAACGACACAACTTTGAGGATATAACATAGACTAAATTTCGAGGACGAAATTTCTGCAACAGGGGGAGAATGTGACAACCGGTAATTAAGGGCTTCTAATTACGCAATTAACAAGGGTTTAACTCGCTAATAAATAGTGTTTAAGACACGAAATAACTTAATTAGGATTTTGGAATGCCTAGGAATGCTTATCTGACGTTACAGTGCGCGTATGGTGATCTTCGGGAAATCTACGGAGCGTTAAGCGATAACGAACTGACACCGTACAAAATTACTAAGAACGCCGACAAATATTAAATTTTTACGATATATTTTAGCTTCGTGATTAAAATTTTATATCCATAGTCGAAACCGGATCGAAAAACGGTTTAAAACAGCAACGATGCGAATTTACACGGTTATTATAGTAAACGACAAGCGAACGCGCAAACAATGACTACCGACCGTATTTTTCGCATTTTAATACAGGAATTATATTTTACGACATCTCACGGGAGTTGGGTGTGTTAACGGGCTTCTGAAATTATACTGGGCCGAGCAACAACTAGACACACTTAATGGGCCTTGGGCCCAACCCACTAACTAAAACCCTAGGTATATAAGTTAGTAGTAAACCTACTCCTTCATTTTGAAAACACAGATAACCAAACACGCCCCCACCAATTTTTCCCCTGCTCTTCTTCATCCCTTTTCTTTGAAAACCCTAATCCTCCTATGTCACACAACCACACCTTCAATCTCCTCAAAGATGCACCAGACCCAAACAATCACCCTCCCATCTCTCTCATCCGTCCTACCCCCACCTCCCCTCTCTGACGAAGATGAACGGCCGGTCCCCGACCAGTCACGGTGGGGCCGATAATAGCGGAGAGTCCCTGCTGTGGTTCACTCGGTGAAATGACCACCCACGCATCTAGATCGAGAGAGATAGAGCAGAGAGAGAAAGAGAGGAATCGGAGATGGAGGAGTAGCGCCGCCGCTCACAGCGACGGCGAAGGAGGTGACGGTGGTGGATCCGGTGGTATATGTGATGATGACAGTGATGATGGTGGCGGTTCGGGTGACGACGGCTGAGGTGGAGCCGGTCGGAGCCACGTCGGAGAACGGAGACGGCTGTGGTGGTTGTTATACAGTTTCAATGTCATCTCAGAGCACGCTTTAGTTTAGATTTGTTTCAGGTTCACGTCGGTTCAGTTTAGGCACGGCTTGGTTCGAGATGCGGGTTCGAGTAACGGTAGAGGGCCCCGGCGGCATCAGGTAATATTCTGGTTCGAGTAAAACCTTCGATCTACTCCTTTCTTCTCAGAATCGCTCTAGACCGACAAAAATCCCGACCGATTGGTCTCGTTTCAGGTTAGAAGTGGTGGTTGACAGCGGATGCGGTTGATGATATCGACGCTGGTGATAGTGGCCGGCAACGGCAGGACGGCGGAGCCATTAGGATACTGGCCGACGGCACGACAGTGGCGATGTTATTTTGGGTCTCAGTTTAGTAGTGGTTCAGATGTTGAAGTTCGATGCTCGGGTCAAGGATCGGTCAACCTAAGTCAACAACAGTCAACCGTAGTCAATGACAGTTAACTCGGGTCAACAATGCGGACCAGTTCAGTTTCAGTCAAAAATTGGTTTATTCGGGTTCGGCTCAGTGAAGGATTTACTTGGTTAGGGTTCTGATTAAACACGGTTCGACTCGGTCGATTCAACCGGTCAACTCAGCGAGTCAACTCAGTCATTGAAACAAGTCAATGGTACGGTCAACTGTGGTCAAAGTCAGTTTTGGTTCGGTCAACGACATTCAAAACCAGTCAACGCACGACGTGGTAAAGTTTATACATAACGAGCTAGTTCGCCTTAGTTTATCTTTTAGTAGTTTACGCGACCGAGCTCGACCCGATTCGACTAGATACTATCTTACGTTTTGGTATATTTAACGAGAAATTTTTATATATAGTGTTTATTGGTTGAATTATTGCTGAATTTTTGACAAATAACGACAACTTCGATTGTCGGGGCATCCTAAAAACAGGGGAAACTCTGTCCGTTTCTCGTAAAAATCCGAAACTAGAAACGTATTTTTATTCCAAAAACGACACTTATAAAAAATTCGAGTTTTCTTATAAGATCAAATATGAAGTGTATTACTTATTTTGGCGACGTTTACGAGTTAACGAAAACTCATATGAAATAAAGGTTACCTACGTTTATTTTAAACCACTAACACTCGAACCTTATTTTATTTATTTCAAACGCCCAAAATTTAGAAATATTTTATAAAATAAATATAATGTTTTATATTTATTCCTAACGTCAACTATTAGGAAATCGTATTTCAAAAGTCTAGTGTTCGGAAAATATATAACATAAATATAATTATTTATATTTATTTTGAGTGTCGCGACTCCGAATATTCTTATAAAAATTATTCGTTACAAACGTCTAAACTAAACACAACACGTACCGCTATCCACCTACGTATTTCTATTCACGACAAATAACACAACGCCGTAAGTATATTTATATTTAAAAATATAAATATATATATTTTAAACCATTCGAAAGCTAAGTCGTTTTCGAGACTTAGTTTTATCCCGGTCATAAACGGGATCAAATAACCATCGATTGGTTATCCTAAGGCAAGTTAACACTACCTTAAAGTCGTTTAGTTAACGACTCGGTAGAGCTCGGACACGTAGTTTAGCTACGTTTAAATTAGAAAACTGATAAGTTATTCTCTGTTAGGAATGCTATAGTTGCACGCTAGCTAATTCACGTTCTTGGAACGACACTATGGAATCATGCTAAGCTAGCTTTGCACAGGAATGTCAAGGTGAGTTCATAACCCCCACTTTTTACTGTTTTACATTTTTATAAATGTTTTCGGGGGTGGAAAGACATGCAAGTTTTTGCAAAAGAAAACACTATTTCGATGAACGAAAACACATATTTATAAACCATGTTGCAAATGAATTTCAACGAACTTGAATGGTTTACGAAAGGTTTATACTAAACATACCGGTTTTACAAAACAAACGCGTATTTTCGTAAACGTGCATGATTTTCATGACTAGTGACAGGAATGTCCTAGTTACTACAACGGGACTGGGTTGTTCTGCGTACGAACAACGAGACAACCCAATGGGTTTATGTCCCCCTTTTTCTTTTGAAATACATATTAACTAGGGTATGATTAAGCTATGGAATGAACTCTTGGATCACGTGCGAATAGGCGCTAACTTAGGCACCATTAATCCTTTTAAGGACCACGGAACAGGGGGTAGATGTCACACCCCCAAAATCCCACACGCGGAGTACCACCGCTTGGCGGCGTGACTGACCAGGATCAAGCCATCAATCATATCAAACATAGCATTTAATAATAAAAGTAATTAATGTAGTTCATCATGACATGATTGATGTTTCAAAACCAAACATTGTTTAAGTAGCGGAAGCATAGTAATGTAATCTCAAAACAGTTATAAGTTCAGATATCGTTCATGATCCGAATCCCACAACGACCCGCTCCTCCCTGTGCAAGCTCCATAATGTACCTATGGTCCTGCAAGGCATGCAGCAAATAATCAACAACTAGTTGAGCGAGTTCACAGAAAGTAAGTGCGTAACAGTAATGCGTAAGTTCATCTAGTGGGGGTTTCCCATGTATATACTACTGGTGAGGGATTCTCACGTTTATCCTTTATAATGGGGGCTTCCCATTATGGTACTTACTAGACTAGTGCAACCATGTGTTCTTCTTAAACCGAGAACAGGAATACGTACTGGGTCACGTAGGCTTTACGTGACGTGCCCTTCCCCGAGGACAGTGGTACGCGTGGGGGGCTACGTAGGTTTTACGCAGCGTGTCCTTCCGACCCGGAAGACAGTAGAAGGTATTGGGTTACGTAGGCTTTACGTAACGTGTCCTCCCGACCCGGGAGACAAATGGTAATTACTGGGTTACGTAGGCTTTACGTAACGTGTCCTGACTATCCTGAGGACGATGGTCTATAGTCTAGTGATTGCATAAGTAAGAGTAATCATATCATATCAACATTCCAACCCAATTCCCAACCCGGGAATCCCATGCCTTGGCTGTGTGAACTCACCTTGGATTTGCTCGGCAGATACACAAAGAGTACAGGTAAGCTAGTAAATGGTCAACCACGTCCTATCATGGTTATTAATCAAGTCAGGTTTTGACTAAGGTAGTACACGTATGCATCACATAAATTAACACGTTACTATCACATGTAAGTCATGGCAACGTTTGACAGTTAAGCAATACAAGTAACAATCACAACACATTTACTTGCACGATTAGAATAAGCCCAATACATACTACCAAATAACATATCGGCCCAACCAGATAAGCAGTCCAATAACATACAGTTATAAGTCCAATTATTTGGCCCAATTGATTGGGCTCGTGACAGGCAGGGTCCAATACAGTGTACGTGCATAGCTGGTCTCGAGTCGCAACGGAGAGTTACGAGTCGCAACGGGGGTTACGAGTCGCAACAGCTGGTCTCGGCTCGTCATGGTCTGGTTTCGAGTCGCAACAGGACTCGCAACCATGGTTTCGGTTCGTGCTGCTGTGTGTGAGGTTCCGAGTCGCAATAGGACTCGCAACGCCGGTCTCGAGTTATCATGCATAGGTCGAGATCACACGGTTTCGACTCGCAACCGTGTTGGTCTATCAATTGTAACCATTATCCTGATTTCATGCAGATTGATTACACGCATTTATGCAAATCAATTATCATTATCAGTTTCCATGTTTATCAAATCAATTAACAGAATCCCCAAAACAGTTAACCCAAATATCGATCAAACATGGCAATTTCATCAAGAACTCTTATGAACCCTAATCCATAACAACACGAACAACATTATCACATTCATACTGATCAATCATATCATCCAAGTATATCATTCGAGTTCAACACATCTCAGCCGCTTACATCTTTTCCATCCTAATCATGACGCAATAACCTAATCAATCATAGTAACTATACATGTGAGCCGATTAACAATCATTCAATTTCATATATCAAACAATCCGATTTTTAATGCAGAACACATATAAGCCGATTCATCTTGACATTAGTTATAACACATCATCAAACAACAACAACAACAAACACTTAATCATACTAACCGAATTGGAGAAGAAACAAGGATGATCCGGATGAGAATGATCTTCGGTTGTAAGGGTGTGTGTGCCGTCGGGTTCCAAGCAAACAAGAGAGAGAGCAAAAATTGTCTAGGGTTTTGTGTGTGTTATGAGAATTGTAACAAATGAGAGAACAACCCCCTCTAAGGGTGTTTGTTTGCGTGCAAGGGGAGTGGGCCGAGCCCAACTCGGCTGCCCAATGGTATCCGATTTCAAGGAATGGCCCGAATGGGCCTTGTGTGACCGGTTAAGCCTTGTGCGATCAAGTGTGGGTGTGCGGTCGGATCGTTTATAACATACATGCATACAATCACATAACATATAGCACAATGCACATAATAACATAATCACATAGTTATTCAATTAATAACGTTCCCATAAACACGTGTCGTTACACAAAGTAAGTCTAAAGTTCGAGTTGTCACATTATCCCCAACCAATTGGAAATTTCGTCCCGGAATTTGGTATGCACTCACTGAGGAAGCTAGGTAAGTTCAATCGTTCACTGATTTTCCTGGGGTGTCACATCCTCCCCCCGTTGATCTGGAATTTCGTCCCGAAATTCCGAAGTAGTAGCTTCGGCCTCAGTAGTGGTTGTATTGGTTTCGAATAACTGGGGGTACTTTTCTGTCATCCTGTCTTCGCGTTCCCAGGTGTACTCTGGGCCACGTTTGGAGTTCCAACGTACTCGAACAAGAGGGATTCTCTTGCTTTTGAGGACCTTCACATCCCGGTCCGTGATTTCTACTGGTTCCTCGACGAACTGCAACCGCTCGTCGATAGTGAGTTCTTTAAAAGGAATGATGAGGGTTTCATCTGATAGGCACTTCTTTAAGTTCGACACATGAAAGACATTGTGAACTGCCCCGAGTTCAGCTGGTAGGTTCAACTTGTAGGCTACTTTGCCAATCTTTTCTATGATTTCGAATGGTCCGACGTATCGCGGATTCAATTTGCCCCGTTTGCCAAAGCGAACCACACCCTTCCAGGGTGAGACTTTAAGTAAAACCCGGTCCCCGACCTGAAATTCCAGAGGCTTTCTACGCTTGTCCGCGTAGGCTTTCTGACGGTCGCGTGCTGCCGCCATGCGTTGTCGTATCTGTGCAATCTTTTCTGTGGCGTCCACTACAATCTCTGGACCCGTGATCTGACTATCTCCCACCTCTGCCCAACAGAGAGGTGACCGGCATTTACGCCCATACAATGCCTCGAATGGAGCGGCTTGAATGCTGGTGTGATAACTGTTATTATACGAGAACTCCACCAAAGGGAGGTGCTTTTCCCCGCCGTTGCCGAAATCGATAACGCATGCCCGAAGCATGTCTTCGAGAGTTTGGATCGTACGCTCAGACTGTCCATCCGTCTGAGGATGATATGCTGTACTCATGTCTAACCGTGAGCCGAAAGATTTGTGCATCGCTTGCCATAGTTCTGACGTGAATCGTGCATCGCGATCCGAAATAATGGATGTGGGCACCCCGTGCCTCGAAACAACTTCTTTAAGATAGACGTCTACGAGAGTGGAGAACTTATCCGTTTCCTTTATAGGTAGGAAGTGTGCAGACTTGGTGAGTCGATCCACGATCACCCATATGGTATCATTCCCCCGCTGGGATCTAGGTAGGCCTGTAACGAAATCCATGGAAATTTCTTCCCATTTCCATTGAGGTATCTTAGGCTGCTGAAGTAGGCCAGCTGGTTTCTGATATTCAACCTTGACTCTCGCACAGGTCAAGCATTTTCCAACGTACGTAGCGATGTGGGCCTTCATGCTAGGCCACCAATAAGTAGTGCTGATGTCGTGGTACATTTTATCCGACCCTGGATGTACCGAGTAGCGAGACTTGTGTGCTTCGTCCATCACAAGTTCGCGTAGACCGCCATAAAGTGGGACCCAAACACGCCCCGTTACATAGTAGGCGCCGTCTGCCTTCTGTTCCATTCGTTGTCGTGAGCCGCGTAAGGCTTCAGCTTTGACATTTTCGGGTTTCAATGCTTCTACCTGAGAATTTCGTATCTGTGCTGGAAGACTGGACTGAATCGTAAGCTGTAGCGCTCGCACGCGCTGAGGTAAAGTGTCTTTCCGACTGAGGGCGTCAGCCACAACATTGGCCTTGCCTGGATGATACTTGATAGCGCATTCGTAATCGTTAAGCAGTTCAACCCATCGCCGTTGACGCATGTTCAAATCCTTTTGCTTAAGGATATGCTCGAGACTCCTGTGATCGGTGTAAATCGTGCACTTGGTACCGTACAGGTAGTGTCGCCATATTTTAAGCGCAAAAACAACAGCTCCCAGCTCTAAATCGTGCGTCGTGTAGTTCCGTTCATGAACCTTGAGTTGACGAGAGGCGTAAGCAATAACCTTGTCGCGCTGCATTAACACACATCCAAGTCCCCGAATGGATGCATCACAATAAACCACGAAGTCATCTGTGCCCTCTGGCAGAGAGAGGATAGGTGCACTGCAAAGCCTATCCTTTAGGTGCTGAAAAGCAGTCTCCTGTGGATCTCCCCAACGGTAGGTGACACCCTTCTGTGTCAGTAGCGTAAGCGGCTGCGCAATCTTCGAGAAATCCTTGATAAACCGTCTGTAGTAACCTGCCAAACCCAAGAATTGGCGTATTTCCGTTGGCGTTCGTGGTGCAGGCCAGTTCCTGATCGAGTCTACCTTGGATGGATCGACATAGATCCCATCCTTGTTCACTACATGGCCTAAGAAGTGGACTTCACGAAGCCAGAAGTCGCATTTTGAAAACTTAGCGTACAGCTGTTCCTTTCGAAGAAGTTCCAAAATAAGGCGTAGGTGCTGCTCGTGCTCCTCCTGACTCTTGGAGTAGATCAGAATGTCGTCGATGAATACTATGACGAACTTGTCAAGATAGGGTTTGCACACCCTGTTCATAAGATCCATAAATACGGCAGGCGCGTTCGTTAACCCGAACGGCATGACAAGAAACTCGTAGTGGCCGTATCGAGTTCTGAAGGCTGTCTTGGAGACGTCCTCATCCCGGACTCTCAGCTGATGATACCCTGACCTCAAGTCTATCTTGGAATAGTAACTCGACCCTTGCAACTGGTCGAATAAGTCGTCTATGCGTGGAAGAGGATAACGGTTCTTCACCGTCACCTTGTTGAGTTCAGGTAGTCGATGCACATTCTGAACGTACCGTCTTTCTTTTTCACAAATAGTACTGGAGCTCCCCAAGGCGAAGAGCTTGGACGAATGAAGCCCTTTTCCAAGAGCTCTTGCAGCTGTTTTGACAGTTCTTCTAATTCTGATGGAGCTAAACGATATGGTGCGCGAGCTATGGGTGCTGCTCCTGGAGCGAGCTCGATCTGAAATTCGACCTGACGATGAGGCGGTAATCCAGGTAAGTCTTCAGGAAACACCTGAGGGTAGTCGCGTACAATTGGAATATCTTCCAATTTCCTTTCCTTTGCTGATGCGTCTGTAACGAGTGCCAAGATTGCGGTGTGACCCTTCCGCAAACATTTCTGAGCCTTCAAGAAAGAGATGATGCCAACCACAGCACCACTCTTGTCGCCTTGAACTTCAAGAGGTTCTTGACCAGAACGAGGAATACGAATTATCTTCTCGCTGCATAAGATTTCTGCCTGGTGTTGGGATAGCCAATCCATCCCAATCACGACGTCGAAACTACCCAAAACTATGGGAATGAGATCTACAGAGAAAGCTTGACCAGCTAGGATAAGATTACAACCCTGAACTACGTGCGTAGCTTCTAGACTTTTACCGTTAGCTAACTCTACTACATGGTTGGTGGGTAAAAGTGTTGGTGCACGTTTTAGCAGTTGACACATTTTCACAGACATATAGCTTGTATCCGCACCCGAATCAAATAAAACAGTAACATATATATTGTCGAGGAGAAACTTACCCATAACTACGTTGGGATCGTTCACTGCGTCACCTCGACCTAGCACAAAAGCGCGTCCCCTAGCCTCGTTGCCATTGTTGTTGTTATTGTTTCCACCGTTGTTGTGCCCGTTGCCCTGGTTGTTGTTGTTGCGATTCTGGTTCTGGTTCAATTGAGGGCAATCACGCTTGAAGTGACCTTCAGCCCCACACTGAAAACATCCCCGGTTTCCACGCTGTGGCTGCTGTTGCTGATTCTGGTTCTGCGGAGCTGGTAGTTGAGGTTGCTGGTTCTGATTTGCAGGACGAGGGCTCCTACAGTCCTTGGCCTCGTGCCCCATCTTAAGACACCTTTGACAACGACCCTTGCTGCATGGGCCGCTATGGTGCCTGTTGCAATTGTGACACTTGGGGTGAAATCCCTGATATCTTCCCCGTCTATGACCACCAGAGGATTGCTGACTGGGACTCTGGTAGTAGTCAGTCTTCTGTTGCTGAGCTTGAGACTGAACAGATGCTGAACCTTTACTGGAATCTCCATCCCACTTTCTTTTGCTGTCACTAGTAGTAGCAGGAGTAGCTGAAGGAGTGACTGTAGCAGTAGCGTTGACACGCTTAGGCAGTTTATTCTGATCCACTGCCTGGTCGGTGATACGATGAGCGAGGCGTTGAATATCTTGGATGTTGTCGAGATTAGCCGAGGTAACATGGCTCTGGATCTCTGGCGCCAATCCCTTGAGATACATCTCAATGCGCTTGTATGGAGGGTCTACCATAGTTGGGCACAGCACGGCTAGCTCATTTGACCGTTTAGTATACGCTTCAATCTCTGACCCAACCATTTTCAGATTATACAACTCGTCTTCCAACTTGTGAATATCTTCACGCGTACAATACTCCCTCTTGATAAGTTCCTTAAAATCGTTCCAGGGTGTGGCGTTAGCAGCTGCCAACCCTAAGATCTGAACTTGGGCGTTCCACCAAGTCAGTGCTATTCCTTCCAAGGTACCAGTTGCATACTTGACCTTGCGAGCCTCAGGGCACTCGCACATTTCGAATACTGACTCTAGCTTTTCAAACCAATGGAGGAGTCCCACTGCCCCCTCGGTGCCACTGAAAGAATTTGGACGACAGTCCATGAAGTTCTTGAATGTGCAGACAGGCTGCTGCGCGTGTTGACCTATTGTGTACGAATAGGACGAAGTTAAATACGAGAGTTAATGTAGGATCTAAAGATCCTAGTGTGTGCCTATACTGCAGGATATACTACCTGCTTGAGCTGCTGCAACTGCCGCAGCAACTTGAGCTTGGACGAGAGCCTCTAGCTGGGCTTGTGTCATGTTAATTCTTCCAAACATGATCTTCATAGTAAAAGTAACGTAAATGAGAGTGGTGCGCGAGTAGGGCGATGACAGAAAAGCGTAAGCACATAGGTATTCTCATGCTATAGTATCATGTGTATCTAAGCGTAATGTGAGCAAAGTTCTAAGCAATTCTAGCAAACAGGCAATAATCATAAACCTTATTACCTAGGATGTCGAGTCTTGCATGTGGAGCGAAGCGTCGTTGTGGATCGTTAAGAGCACTGTACTGGTTATAGTCTGGCTTTAATAAAAATGTTTTCCCATATTAAAACCAAGTTCTCTATAACCAATGGCTCTGATACCAATCTGTCACACCCCCAAAATCCCACACGCGGAGTACCACCGCTTGGAGGCGTGACTGACCAGGATCAAGCCATCAATCATATCAAACATAGCATTTAATAATAAAAGTAATTAATGTAGTTCATCATGACATGATTGATGTTTCAAAACCAAACATTGTTTAAGTAGCGGAAGCATAGTAATGTAATCTCAAAACAGTTATAAGTTCAGATATCGTTCATGATCCGAATCCCACAACGACCCGCTCCTCCCTGTGCAAGCTCCATAATGTACCTATGGTCCTGCAAGGCATGCAGCAAATAATCAACAACTAGTTGAGCGAGTTCACAGAAAGTAAGTGCGTAACAGTAATGCGTAAGTTCATCTAGTGGGGGTTTCCCATGTATATACTACTGGTGAGGGATTCTCACGTTTTTCCTTTATAATGGGGGCTTCCCATTATGGTACTTACTAGACTAGTGCAACCATGTGTTCTTCTTAAACCGAGAACAGGAATACGTACTGGGTCACGTAGGCTTTACGTGACGTGCCCTTCCCCGAGGACAGTGGTACGCGTGGGGGGCTACATAGGTTTTACGCAGCGTGTCCTTCCGACCCGGAAGACAGTAGAAGGTATTGGGTTACGTAGGCTTTACGTAACGTGTCCTCCCGACCCGGGAGACAAATGGTAATTACTGGGTTACGTAGGCTTTACGTAACGTGTCCTGACTATCCTGAGGACGATGGTCTATAGTCTAGTGATTGCATAAGTACGAGTAATCATATCATATCAACATTCCAACCCAATTCCCAACCCGGGAATCCCATGCCTTGGCTGTGTGAACTCACCTTGGATTTGCTCGGCAGATACACAAAGAGTACAGGTAAGCTAGTAAATGGTCAACCACGTCCTATCATGGTTATTAATCAAGTCAGGTTTTGACTAAGGTAGTACACGTATGCATCACATAAATTAACACGTTACTATCACATGTAAGTCATGGCAACGTTTGACAGTTAAGCAATACAAGTAACAATCACAACACATTTACTTGCACGATTAGAATAAGCCCAATACATACTACCAAATAACATATCGGCCCAACCAGATAAGCAGTCCAATAACATACAGTTATAAGTCCAATTATTTGGCCCAATTGATTGGGCTCGTGACAGGCAGGGTCCAATACAGTGTACGTGCATAGCTGGTCTCGAGTCGCAACGGAGAGTTACGAGTCGCAACGGGGGTTACGAGTCGCAACAGCTGGTCTCGGCTCGTCATGGTCTGGTTTCGAGTCGCAACAGGACTCGCAACCATGGTTTCGGTTCGTGCTGCTGTGTGTGAGGTTCCGAGTCGCAATGGGACTCGCAACGCCGGTCTCGAGTTATCATGCATAGGTCGAGATCACACGGTTTCGACTCGCAACCGTGTTGGTCTATCAATTGTAACCATTATCCTGATTTCATGCAGATTGATTACACGCATTTATGCAAATCAATTATCATTATCAGTTTCCATGTTTATCAAATCAATTAACAGAATCCCCAAAACAGTTAACCCAAATATCGATCAAACATGGCAATTTCATCAAGAACTCTTATGAACCCTAATCCATAACAACATGAACAACATTATCACATTCATACGGATCAATCATATCACCCAAGTATATCATTCGAGTTCAACACATCTCAGCCGATTACATCTTTTCCATCCTAATCATGACGCAATAACCTAATCAATCATAGTAACTATACATGTGAGCCGATTAACAATCATTCAATTTCATATATCAAACAATCCGATTATTAATGCAGAACACATATAAGCCGATTCATCTTGACATTAGTTATAACACATCATCAAACAACAACAACAACAAACACTTAATCATACTAACCGAATTGGAGAAGAAACAAGGATGATCCGGATGAGAATGATCTTCGGTTGTAAGGGTGTGTGTGCCGTCGGGTTCCAAGCAAACAAGAGAGAGAGCAAAAATTGTCTAGGGTTTTGTGTGTGTTATGAGAATTGTAACAAATGAGAGAACAACCCCCTCTAAGGGTGTTTGTTTGCGTGCAAGGGGAGTGGGCCGAGCCCAACTCGGCTGCCCAATGGTATCCGATTTCAAGGAATGGCCCGAATGGGCCTTGTGTGACCGGTTAAGCCTTGTGCGATCAAGTGTGGGTGTGCGGTCGGATCGTTTATAACATACATGCATACAATCACATAACATATAGCACAATGCACATAATAACATAATCACATAGTTATTCAATTAATAACGTTCCCATAAACACGTGTCGTTACACAAAGTAAGTCTAAAGTTCGAGTTGTCACAGTAGATCTATCGGGTACGGGCGAGCCCCACTCACGGTCCTTGTGCGGCCACTTAGAGTGCTTTTGTGTCCCTGTCGAAGTGAATCGACACTTAAATCGTCTACCGGGTTGAGTGCTTCCTATGTCGGCACACATATTAATGTCTTAGCTACACATTAATGATCAACATGTTCATAGACGCATTACATACCTACTTATAAACTGAACTTTCAAATGTTTTTAAGATTCATTTGATGTAAACTCACAAATACATGGATTTACAAACTTTGGTAACGTTTTTCAAATTATACCTAAGTAAGAGGACACGCTGATCCTGCTTACAAAGGTTCGTTTGGGCTCGGCCCACTCTCTCTCGTGCAATGCACAAAGACTATTGTGGGCTAGACTCACAGTTCTCACATATCATGCCAAGAAAATGATTTTACTATATTTTCTCAACAACTTTAAAACCGGTTATCAAAAAGATTTATTTTAAATCTTTTCAAAACAAACTATGAACTCGCTCAACTTTATGTTGATTTTTCGCATGTTCTTTCTCAGGTTGCATTTTTAAAACTAAGGAACGGTTGGAATAGGAGAACCCATGGAAATTCGAGTACCTAGCAGGCGTTCACTGTTTAGAAGTCTTAACCTTTTGCTTCCGCTGTGCAATGAAGATACCGGTCCAGTCACGCCAAGCTCTGATATTTCGGGGTGTGACAGGAAGCCCAAGAACTCCATTAGTCTCACCATCAACAGAAAACGAATACATCAAAGAAGCCATTTTGTACTGATGAAGCCCAGTGCAGTTCAGGTCAAGAACAAACAGTTGACCAGATGTTGTGAGCACGTATCGACCCTTGTTTTTCATAGGCGCCCAAACTTGAGCTAAAACATGCTTTTCACCCAATTCTGTAAAGTAACGTAGCGCCATTGTCATTCTTTCCTTGATCACACACGTTGCATCTTGATATTCTGGACTCACCTACAAAACCAGCATCGGTAGCAGCCTTTTCATATCATTGTTTGTCACCTTTCTCGTTACTTGTTCACCGTTATCTGCATCCAGTAAAACACCGTACCAAAATCAAGATCTAACACTCACAATCATATATATGATATATCATAATCAAACATAAGTATTAACTAATATGAATCCTGATTAAATTAAGTTCTAATTCATCTTCGATTACCGATCTATCAAAAATGTTTTCAAACTTAGAGTAGCTCAACTTTGAGCATGTATAACTCCACCACTAACTCCGAAAGAGTTACTGAGTGTAAGTCTTCAGCCTGAAACAAAGAACACATGATAAATGTAAAGCATATAGCCTGGATGTAAAGGTCGCTTCAGCCTGAAACAAAGAACACATGATAAATGTAAAGCATATAACCTGGATATAAAGGTCGGTCACTCACCACCAACTGAACGATCAAAGGCATGCCACTCCTTTCAAATTCCAACTTGACATTTTGCCCCACGCTATCATCAAGTAAGTTTCCAACTTCAGAAGCTAAGTAATCACCTACATGAAGGCTTATCAGCACCTAAATCATATATTAAAGATTGTTTATAGTATTTGTTTCCATAGAATTATAATTCTCACGATTACACAAGTCTATGCATCAGTCTGAATTGGAGCTAAAGAAAGTCAACAACTTGTCTTTTGGTTACACTATAATATGCCAAGCTGAAGTCATTATGATGCTGATCAAACTAAGTGACTAAAGATCTATGCAAAAAAAGTAGGGTACATTTAATCGCCAATTGAGAAAAGTCAACTTCAAATATTGAATTAATGAGAATCTGCCTTTGATTAAAGCTACTACAGTAACGATCAAGGTAGATAATCAGCAGGTTATTGAAGATTGGATGTTATGTTGTTGGAAAGTTTATAGTATGGTCAACAACTATTTGGTGCGTATCCTAAACTCAACTGTTATATTCTAACCTTCAAAGTAAAGCATTGGGAGAGTTAAATATCTTTAATTTAAATAATAAACAAAATTGTCTAGTAAAGATATTAGGTGACATAATTAGATATAGCTACTTGATTCATTGCTGAAATTTAATGCCCCTGAGAGCAGTTCCATGAAACAACATAAATTTCAGATTATAATATGAAAAGTAGCTAACAAAAACATAATGGGTGGCAAAACATACCTAATGGTTTGGGAAATCTCAAACAGGTCAAATGGGTTAAGTGAGTCAAAGTGAGTCAAACTAATCATCACATTTTAGTGCATAGAGACAAAGAAGGTAACCATACTAAATACCATTTTCAATTTTCCAGGTCCTTTGATCATTGCATCAGTAGCTTTGTACCTCAATGTCTACCTACTGGTTTGTTTCAAAAGCAGTGAGCATTTCTTGCCAAATAAACACGCTGCAACTACAATAATGGGAGGTTTAGCATTCCGACATGTATCTGATAAAAATCCATAAAGAAGCAAAAATGTAAGAGCAAATTCGCTTATCAAAATAATGTAATTCAAAATAGCAACTTACAAATACTAAACTGGACTCCCATTGAAGCAAAGTCTTAAAGGGAACTCATCGTGTCACCCGATTGTTAACTTTGCTAGTCTTCAAAAACCTAATTGACAGTCATGAAACAAAAATTAATAACAAATACATAATCTGTAACCATATCATTCACAAACTACAATAGCATTAGCAAATGAGTTCATTGAGTAAAAGTACACTTTTCATTTATTTTCAATCCTTGTGAGATTTCAGCCATGAATTCAACTTCAATTTTCAAAAACCCAACAGTCATGAATATAACAACAACTAACAACAAACATATAACCTGTAACCAATCATTCACAAATTATTGTAGCATTAGCAAATTCAATAACAAACGATTCATCCACCAAAAGTGATATAAAATATTTGTAAATCAGAAACCGCATCAAACTTCGAAATCTCCGTTCGAAAACACACGTCCAATTCAGAGTAAAAGAGTAATCCATAACTTGAAAAACATTCACAAAAATGATAGAATGAAGATAAAACAAATCGACCCAGTGCTAAACAATTAGGGTTATAACAGAATCACATACCAGTTAAAATAAATTCAAAAATCGAAACCGGATCATCGCCGAGAGACAAAGAGGAGCACGTGAGATGAAGAAGACAAAGAGCAGGTGGATAAAATCTAGGGTTACATGAACATACCAGGATTTGAGGAAATCAACATAGATGAATTCAATAGATGAAGTCGTCATTGATAAAAACGGGAGATTGATGAAAGAAAATGGGGGAAAAAGGATAGATGTTCAGGAGGATTAAAGAAAAATAGGGTTTTTGAATGATACGAATGTAAAGCGTGTCTAAGAAGCCGCGTGAAAGGAAAATAGAGGAAAAGGGTTTGACGCTCAAAGAGAATTCTCTGGCCTAAGAGAGTGTCCACATCATCAAAATGATTGGCTAAGAATAAATCTTGTGGCTTAAGAGAATTCATTTAGTATAATAGATAGATTCCCACGAACATACCAAAGAAAGGAATAATTGACAATGGAATCAAATATAGAATCATTTAGCTTCCAAGTATAATCAAAGATTTTGTCATTCCGAAAATGCCATAGCACCCACCACACCTAATAAATGATAGCCTCTTATCAATTTTTTCTTTTGATTATGAAATTCTAATTATACATGTGTGTAAATCAATGGTCAGGATTTGTTCACTTAATTCGTAAATACACTAGTTTTTATTCAATCTAGAACCCCACCCTACTAGTAAAACTATGATCATACTTTCCAAAAGGTATATCCATACTTCCAAAACGTATGGCCGTGACCTTTATTGTGGCCACTAAACTAGACCTAAGTTAACCTAACAATTATTCCAAACACATTCTTTAATCAAAATTGATGGAATATGATGTTACTCTACTCTTCTAGAATGCTTTTTGTATCATTTAACATGACTTGCTACGAATTTAAATTCAAAATCCATCCTTCTCAAGTCCTTATAAGTTTCATAGTTGTTATATTAATTTTAATATTTTTACATATGTCAAATTTTAAAAAAACCTTAAATCCAAACGTTATATTTTACCATACAATATATTCCAAATGATACTTTTTTTAATATAACAAGATTTTTCATTAATCTCCCCAAAAAAAGAAAGTTAAGATTAAAGCAAATGGAAGTGAGATATTAATAGAGATTATAATCAAGATCACTTCAAAGTGTTTATCAAGTTGAATGTTTGACCCGTAAATGAATGTAGCCACTTATCGAGAGCACCATTTCACCGGACCACTTTGACAATTAAAAAAAGTCAAGCATTTTGTTGTACCAATTTTGTTTTTCTTTTAATTTAATTCTAAAAGTTAAAACAAAATGTTTGGTTTATAATCACATAAACTCATAGAGTTAATTCTTCTTCGTCATCTATACTTTTAACCAAAGGATATTTAGCCTAACGATATATGAATGTGTTAAATGATACTCCATCTCCTAGAGGTTAAAAGTTCGAATCCTAAGAAGGAGGGGGTGGTTATCACTTGCAAAAATTTCATCACTCACAACATCCAATCAAGTTATGCCATGTCATCAACCATTTTTCCATCAGTCACAGCCTTTTTTAGTGGCAATGGTCATCACTCATAACACCCAACAATAAACCCTCACACCCCCTCACATGCTTCCCTTTATCACGCGTGAAGTTTTTCACGGAAATAATATATCACGCGTTGAACAATTTGGTGGCGGTGGAATTTCATCAACTTCCACGCATTAAACTCCATCTATCACGCACAAAAAGCTTCCCACCCCAGTCCCCTAAGTATATGTTGAAGTAATATTATACATAGATTAGATGTGTGTGAGTTATCGTCTATAAAAACCTATAGTTTATTTTAAACTTGGTTATAAGAATCATCCCTTTATATTATTCGTAACACTTATCATCCTTTTATTTAACAACATTAGAAAAATATTGCCAACTCCTTGTATTTGTTTTGCACTACCCAAACAAATCTAGCCTATGGGTGCTCAATATTTGGTTGCAAATCAATTAAACTGAAAACTAAACTAAACAATATATTCGGTTTTCGGTTTGGTTGATTATAGTTATTCACTTTTCGATTTTAAGAAATTTAATAAGGTTACACCGGGACACCGAATTAATATGTATATTAGGCTATGGTTTTCATTATTTGTACACCTTATTACCACTAACAAAACCGATAAACCAAAACCCAAACCAGTAAACACCTGTCTTATTGTAATTCGGTTTTTAGGTTTAAACCGAAAGTGATCAAATTCAGATTCAGTTTTCTTGTTCATTTCGACCATTTTAAATTCTGTTCGATTTGATTTTAATTGAAAAACAATCAAAACCGAGAAAGCGAATCAAGAAATCATATTTTGTTGTTAGAAGTTTTATGGTTTTTCTATTTATTAACCTATGAATATTATAGGGGAATTGACCTGTAATAATCGCATCTAGACCTTATTGGCTATTAATAATCCCACCTCAGAATATTCCCCCACCAGTCCCACCTTTCACATATTTTTCCTTACAATGGTCCCCCGTTAAAAAAAACTTAACGGAGTTAAGCTTTTTTCCAAATTACAAACAAATTTTTAGGGCTTTTGATCAAAACGATGATACGAGTCCATGATGTAAAACTTACTTCGAAATGATGCTCCAAGTGACTTGATTTTGGTTAATTGGAAATTTAAACACCCGAATTGAAGCGCCGTTTTCATTGTTTGGAGCACCGTTTCGAGTCAAGTTGTACATCAATGACTCGTATCGTCGTTCTAATCAAAAGCCCTAAAAAATTTGTTTGTAATTTGGAAAAAAACTTAACTCCGTTAAGTTTTTTTAACGGGGGACCATTGTAGAAAAAATACGTGAAAGGTGGAACTGGTGAGGGGAATATTCTGAGGTGGGATTATTAATGGTCAATAAAGTCTAGATGAAATTATTACAGGCTAATTTCCCAATATTATATGGTTCTAACTTTTAAAACTGTATATATCATATTAAAGAAAAATATAGATTTTAAAGTCAAGATTAAGTGGGAGTGGGGTTGGCTCCGAGAGTGACGGGACTTATGTGGTCGGGACTTGTGACACCACCAATGTGTCACATGCCACCTTCTAGTCGGCACATCCTTTCCACGTGTTCTTTCCAATTTCAAATCCTCCTTGGACAACTTGCTCTCTTTAATTACATCTATACCCTTCAAGCTTATTGCCTTTTCTTGTTTTTATAATATAATTTTTTTCCCTCTATAGCTTTTTAAACTTTTTAAGGTAATTGACTACTGTTATAACTTTTTTATGTGTGTAAATGTATTGGCGGAGCTTCTCAGGTTCCCGACCCTCCATATTTTTTGTTTCGTAGTGTTAATTTTACCGAAAACTTTTGAATTAATTTTTGTAGTGTAAAATATAAGATTTTGAGAGTCTCCGGCCCGATTTTTTGTTCAAGATTTGCTAATGTGCAAATGGTAAATCATTAAAAAGCTTTTATTGCGCTAACATCTTAGAACTTTTAGATTCGCTTTCTTGCCGACTCTTGGACCTTCTTGAACTTTTATTCTTTTAGATGAAGTCCTGACAAATAGAGTTAAATATTCTTCGCATTCGTCATGAACATTACCGACTGTGAGTTGACGAATCATTGATGAACATTTTTGTAACGATGTGAAACTCTTTTTTAAACCTCGTGTCATAACCTTCTTGGAACCATTCAAAATTGGTTTCTGTATCTCCAACAATTTTTAAAATAATTCCATGGATAAGTGAAATGTTGCTCTAAACGTTGTAGCATTGTACTTTGAGTTTTCGGCAAAGTAATCATTCATTAGAACTAGATGAGTCCCTTTGCTATCACATCACTCACATACACACGTCACACGCACAACAGTTTGGCTTTTTTTGGGAAAAAATATAGCAAGATCATACTCAAATTAAAGAGAATAAAAATATCCGATATTATGGTGCAATTTTTTTAAAATAATGTATTATAAAAATATGGACATTTAAAAAACATAGGGGAACTTGTGAAAATATTTTTAAAAATTAATGTCATATAAAAAATGGACATTTAAAAAGAATGCGGGAACTTTAGAAAAATCAATAACGGTATGATATACCAATTATCCCTCCTAACTCTTTTCACGTTTGACTGTTGACGACGTAAGATTTACCTAGGGTATTATAATAGGTTATGCTAATCTTCTCTATATTGTTACAATCCCCCTCCTCCCAAATGGACTCATCGTTCTCGATGAGTTTTGCCTCACCATCACGAATGCCACATTAGTGATTCTGATACCATTTGTAACATCCAGCCTCTCATACTTATGTCGTTCTCCTCTTATCCACTAACAATAGGCCTAAAACCCGTTGATGGTCTAAGAGGTACAATTTTTTTGGAAGGCACAACATATATAAATAGAAGAAACAACCTGCAGGCCCTAACAAGATGCTAGGAGCAGGCAAGCAAAATCATACAGAAGCAGAGAAAAAAAGTACAGGGCAAACCGAAGAAACAAAACTAAACACAAGCAAAGGGATTACAAACCCAGTCCTCCCAACCAAGCTCCAACTGCTGAGATCTGCAGCTGAAAAGAGTTGACACGATCTTTTCCCGAATCTGCTCTGTGACAACTGTCAAAATTTCATGTATCCGTACAATAATTAAACAAGAAGTTAGTGCTTTAATGACTGTGCTGAATTAAATTAATGACATGAATGCTTTCTGGTTATTGTCATATACATACGAGTGCATCACATAATGCATGATTTCATATCATATTGCATAGCAACACTTTATGATTCAAATGATGCATAAAACAAAGTTAGCACAGTGATCAGACAAATCAGAAGTACTGACGGGAGTTCAGTACTCAGACATACATAATGTTAGAGCACAGAATGAGCCAGAAACCAAGGGTTACACTAGTATAGAGTGTAGGAAAGTAACGATCATAAAACTGCCTTCCTAGTGATAATTTAAATGCCGGAAAGTGCCTAAAACTCACATAAACTGCAGAATTCAGCAAAATTCAGCATTTAAACAACTTAATATTATGCAGAATTATGGTTTAATGGTCCAAAATACTTTCCCAAGTGTCGGGAATCAGAA
This sequence comes from Helianthus annuus, assembly GCF_002127325.2. Classification (NCBI taxonomy): domain Eukaryota; kingdom Viridiplantae; phylum Streptophyta; class Magnoliopsida; order Asterales; family Asteraceae; genus Helianthus; species Helianthus annuus. The sequence goes on from NC_035440.2 coordinate 11,058,490, forward strand.
CTGTCACAAAAGGGAACATAAAGCACAATAAACTGTGTAATTTAGCACCTTAACGAACCGGTAACCAATCGAACAACCGGACATTACCCGAAACACCAAATTTTCACTAAAAGCATTGTTTTATCATTTCCAAGCTAGTTATGGTCCCCGAACATCATAACACCTCTTATAACAACATAACAACTTATAACACTAACTATACACTTGAAATCTAACCAATTAACTTAACTTACCATTACATGCTAACCAAGACCCCCTCCCCACCCCCCATTGGCGACGGTTCAAGGGTGGCCCCCACTCTTGTTTTTCTTTGCATATTTTATTAAATCATGTTTATTACTTTAGAGACATGGAAACCATTGGATTAAGTTGTGTTGGATGATCAAGAATATAAACCATAAGTCTTTCATTCTCTTTTATTTTTCACAAACTCACCACACTCAAACTCTCACTTCTCCCTCTCTTGGTCACGGCCGAGATCACCACCACCATTACCATCATTTTCAAGCTTCCATCTTCCAATCCAAGGTGTTACAAAGGTGTAAGGAGCTAGGATAAGGAGCTTGGTGCCATAGAAACTTGAAGGACCTCTCTCACAAGCTATTAACCACCAAGATTATCATCATCTTCATCTTGAATCTCTTCCCTAGCCTTGTGCTAGTAGTAAGACCCTCCTAATCTCATTTTACTTCTTGTTATGTTGGTTAAAAGTGTATGTAAAAGACTAAACATGAAGAACATCAAAGATCAAGAACATAATCTCTAACATAAAGCTCTAAATCATAATAATCTATGTTGTTTAATTGTATGTATGCTTCTTGATTGATGATTATTTGTGTTTATGATGTTAGACATCATATGAAACTTGCTAGATTGTGATTAAATGCATGATCTAGCAAGTGAATGGATGATCTTGTGAAAAACCAAGATGAACATCCTTTATGTAAACATGGACTTGAAGTATGAAGATGTTTTCTTGAATGATGATGATTAAAACATGATGTAAGTCTTGTAGAAGAATGACTTCAAAAATGATTTTCTCAAGAAACTAAATTAAATTACAAGATTTACATAAACATGAGTTTTAAAGATCACATTTTTAGTGATAAATCAAGTGTAGAAACATGTTAATGACAAGAAAAATTCAAGAAGAAAGATTTTTAGAAAATCAATTTACAAGTTGTGAAAGACTAACTTTCTCAAGAATGATGTTTTAAACACACTTTAAAGGGTAACTAAGCTTACTTAACAACATACTAAATGACTACGAGTTTTTACAAAATTTCAAGTTCATGTTGTAGTGTAAAATGCATGATTTTGGCACTTGGTAAGTATTGGATGAATTGTTGTTAATTTGTGATGGTTTTAAAAGAAAATGATATGCTTTAAAAGCATGGAAACCTCCATTTTAAGGGGAAACTATGGCAAAATTTTTCTAGAATTTAAACACTTAGAAAAATATTTTAACCAAGTGTTTATGAGTAAATTTTAAACATGGTTTATCATATAAAATTTGCCATAATTTTTGTTACAAAAATTATAAATGTTGGAGGATGTTTTTGATAAGTAAAAGTGACTAAATATGTAATTAGGAAAATATATATTTAGATGTCACATTTGTGTGATTATTTGTATATTATGTGTATTAGTTATATTATTTTAGGATTTGAAATAATATAACTTACCAAAATACCAAGAATTATAATACAAAATATTACCAAAATTTCCAAGGAAATAAATATATAATCTACACACAAAAATTGGACAAACCGAACAAGGAATGTGAACCACAAAAATATTCCGGAATTAAATTCATAAGTATATATTTTGACAAGTGAGTAAAACGGTATTTTGGAAACCAAGGAAACGAAAAATATGATTTTATAATCATTACAAAAATATATCATATTTTTGTCAAGAAGAAAATATATTATTTTTTGGTAAAGAAAAATATATGTATTTTCTTGAACAATTAGAAAACATAATATTTTTGGAGAAAATATATATTTTCTTAAAACAAATTTAGAACATATTATTTTGGGGTGAAAAAAAAATGAATTTATATATATTTTCTAAGTTAATCTTGAAAATATATTATTTTTGAAGTTTATATAAAATACAATTATTTTTGCCAAGGGAAAAGTTATAGATAATTTTCTATAAAAGTTCTCTTAAAATATACATATATTTTAAGAATATATATATTGGCGATTTTTATTAAAAATAATATTCCGGAAAATTTAATACAAAATTAAGTATAAGAAAACTTAATAAATACAATAAAAATATGTATTCTTGTACGTATAAATGCACCGGAATACGCCACCAGTACTTGACAAAAATACACAAGTCTAAGAATACAAGTACAAGAATACCTATCCTTGGGAAAAAATAAGTTAAAATATATTATTTTAACAAATATTCTAATAATTAATAAATATAATTTAAGTTAAAATATTATTATTTTAACAAATAATTATATACTTGGAATAATATTCATGACATCAAGAAATGTAACTCAAAGATACTAATCAAGATTAAAAGTCAAGGCACGACCATCCGTCTAATAAACCGTACACGTGTGTAGGTAGTCGTGCGACCAAGAAGACGCTTTGAGTTATACCGAGTTACGAGACGCAAGTTTGTGAGTTCATGTCCCCCCTTTTTTCTTTTAACTGTTTTCAGTTTTATAACTTCGGGGGTGAAATACATGTTACAAATGTTACAATGATTACAAATGGTATGGTTAGCTAAGGAATGAACTGTTAGATCAAGTGGTAGGCGTTAGCTTGAGACCATTAATCTTTTTATAGGGACCGAGGGGTATGAGTGATAGATCCATTTGGGTGTTGCGAGCCCCACCCATGGGTCCGAGATTTGGCCGCATGTGGTGACTATGTCGTCCCAGCCGGGAGGCCCGGTACGAAGTACGCAAAGGATTGAGCCTTCCTACACCGTTACACACACGTTAATGACCTTGCAAATCATTAATTGAGCTGTTCATATTCGTTTTCATACCGATACATACTTACAAATGTTTACAAGGATTATTCGTGCACGCATACAAACACATGATCTCGCTCAACTTTTGTTGATGTTTTCAAACTACATGTATTTCAGGAAATTAAGAACGGATCTGGCGGGCGTTGAAGGTTTTCAAGTTGTGTCTTCAATAAACGATGTCATCCAGTGTTGAAGGGTTTGAATCGTGTATATTATCTTGATAGGATACATGGTTTAAAGCCTAGTTTTATTAGTGTCTTTTGTGTCAAGTCTTTTATGGAACTTTAAAACAATTGGATGGTTTGTATTATGAACTTGAAGTCTTGGTTTGATGTTAAACAATGTTGGTTGTAATGTTTTGAAACTCTTAAATGGATGAACATCTAGATTTCTATCATATAGTTGTTTGTTATGGTTGAATGCAATGATATTAAGCAAGTCACACGTAACACGCTTCCGCAAAAGTCAGGGTGTGACATGCTCAGCTTGTCTTCCTCGGTTATTAAATGTTCTAGAGTTTCTCGCCTTCCCAATGAATCAACATGAGGTGTAAATAATACAAGAGGTACAAGTAAAAAATCTTTATTTCCATTGTCAATTTGAAATTTGCCTAAAGTGATACCGTCGGTTCCACACTAAGGCTGCATGGTATGGGCCGCTAGTGCCCTCCACCTTAACAAAAATTTCTTCCATATCGTCCTCACACCATACCACAGACGCTATTAGGGGGCGTCGTTGAACCCTTGCCACCACAATTAAGAGTAATAATAGAGACAACATGAGGGGAGGGGTGGGGTGGGAGTGCATGTGCTTGACCAATCAGGATTTTTTGTTTTTATTTTCCTTAAGAGGGCTTTATTTCATTGCATGAGTTTTATTGAGAAGAGACAATGGAGCCGAATGTATGTGGCGCAGACGTAACGATAAGGTGGCGTAATAAACCCTTACACTATGTTCCCGAGTCTCGTTTAACAGGGGGAGGGGAAGTAAAATTTTCTCTCCTAATCTCTTCAATTTGGGAGAATGAATATATGGTCATATTTTCTTCCCTTTTCTCTCTTCTTCCCCTGTTAAATGAAACTCAGTAACATGGTTTTTTTTTATATTTTCATTTTTTTTTTCTCCTCTCCCTTGTTAAATGAGATTCGGGATCAGAGTGTTGGGACGGACTCATGAGATATTCATGCAGCCCTTTTGGCTCTTTCATCCCTAGTGTGTCTAAACCTGATTGGTGGAAGCCTAGTTGGTAAGCCAAACAGAGCAACAGACCAGGACGATGCCCGTACGTGTGCCACTCATCCTCGCACGTGCCACGCACATCCCGACAAAACAAACCCACAAATGTGACTGCTTCCATCATCGGGTCAATCAGGTCCGATTGTCCACGTGGCATACCACTTACAGCCCATCATAATATCCACGTGGCACACCGTACATTCTTCCCTCTTTATCCATCAAAAAATAAGCCCCCTCCCTCCCATATTGTTCATACTTTTCTCCCAAGAGAGAATTATCATATCATGAAATTGTTGTTGAAGATGCTGGAAACACCTAGGGTTTACTAAATCTGAATCAAATCACCTCAACCGTTACTGATATTTCACAACTTTTTCATCAATTCGTTCTGTAAATGGCGACGCCGTTAACCGGATTGCAGCACCGTGACGTCGGAGGTGTGGCGGTGATGGCGACGGTGAACCAGATCGACTCGTCTAGTAGTAACACACTCTCGAAGAAGCAAAGTTCGCCGATTCATATCTTCCTGTACTTTCATAAAGCCATACGGTCCGAGCTCGATGCGCTACATCGGTCCGCCATTGATTTCGCTACTAATGTTCATGTGGAAATTGAGCCGTTGCTCAAGCGGTATCATTTTCTTCGGTCGATTTATCAGCATCACTGCAATGCAGAAGATGAGGTTTGTTGTTGTTAATTTGTTAGTTTTGAAATTAAATTGTGTTGAATTAGTGGATTATGTAGTTATGTTTTGTTTATTTATGTCTGTTTTAGTGTTATTTCAAATAGAAAGGTAAACCTCTAGGGTTTATCATGAGATATAGTGCATTTGTGGTTGTGTTTAAGCAAGCTAAAAGGTTGAAATGGCAAAAGAGTTGGTGTTTGTATGGTAGGGATGCGAATCTGTACATCTTTGCTTTTATGATTGTAGAAATGTAATTAGATTTGTTGTTTTTACCGTTTGATGACGTTGTTAGGGTACAGGCTGCAGTAGGTGCTAGATAGAACTTTGTTGAGAATCTGTGAAGCTAACAAGTGTTAAATATGAGACTAATGAAACAAGAAATGGATTGCTGCACTAGTGATAGAGGTAGTGCTTGTAAATAAATAAACAGTTGGTTGTTAATCCCTCATGATTCACTGAAAACAAAACAAGCATACAAACAAAGGTACCGTGTAAAATCCCACTCATAGCAAAAGCTATTGGTAGGGTCGCGGAGGGCGGGTTGGAGACAACCAGTACATAATAAAATTCACTGACAACCAAATTTCGATTTAACGGATTATCATCTAGTAGCGAGAAAAGTATGATGTTTAGTTCATGCACATGAGTTTAAGGGGGCTATCATAGATCAAGGCATCTCAGAAACAACAATACGAAGTGAATCATATATGTTGAAGATGATACTTTGGGTAGGATACTGCAAAAGACTAGACGTGATCAATTTTGAAATTAAGAATCACACTCAGAAGCAGCTTTATATAAGATAAAATGGAGGAAGTCATTAGGATGGTGATGGTATTTATTGTAGATTAGTATTCTGGGTAGGAAGAGCTATGATATCGAAAAAGATAAGCTCAAGGTCAGGAGATCTGAGAAAAATAAGGAATAGCATTTTGGATGCTAAGATATGTTAAGCAAATTATCTCTTTTTGTACCAGTAATAAATGTTTTCACCTTTTATTACTAGGGGAATAGAAGTAAATGGGATATAGACCGACTTAGGAGAGAGACCGTACAGGCAAGTAGAGTTGTATGTGATATTGTTCGGGACTTAGTTTTGGAGTTTTAATCGATATGTGACCATTGTTTTGTTACCTTTTAATTGATCACTGACTAATGCTTATGTTATGTACATAGGTATCTTCTTAGAAGCATGGGAACTGGTGCGTGCAGGTTTTGGCACGCTTGTTCATACATACTTAATAATAAAATAAACACAATAAGGTAACAAGGAAACTACATGAGTATATTTAGTTAATATGAAATAGTCCACCAAAATAATTGCATGCAAAGTAAATTTATATTTCCAAAATTATACCTAAAGCAGCATGTGTACTTGTATATGGTTAGTGATGGTGAGCAGGATTGCAATTTCTCTTAAGAATATTACTACATCGTGTAACAATTATTGGATTATGATACGGCTATTACTTTTGTGTTGACAGGTTATTTTTCCCGCTCTTGATATCCGTGTCAAGAACGTAGCTCGAACTTATTCTCTCGAACACGAGGGAGAAACTGTTATTTTTGATCAACTCTTTGCATTACTGGATTCAGATATGAAAAATGAAGAAAGCTTTAGAAGAGAGTTAGCATCCTGCACAGGAGCCCTTCAAACGTCAATTAGTCAGCACATGTCCAAGGAAGAGGAGCAGGTAATTCTGTTTAACAACTACTTTTATTATAATAGTATAATAATCGTTGATTATATTTGCAAGTTACATAGACAGTAACTTGCATTTTGATTTTTTTTTTGCTTTTGGATTTTTGTTTGTCTTTTGTCTTTTTTTTGTAATGTAATTTTTATACTTTTATCCCCCAACTTTCAACGTTGACACTTACAACCCCTTAACTTTCTAAAAACTTTGTGATCGAGTTTTACGTGTTTATTTTTATGTATGTGTTGGTATAATTTCAAATTGATTTAGGTTTAGACATAATTTTTTTTCCCGGAAATGAGTTGGGTCAAATATAATATGTTCTTATGCTTTATTATTATGTACGTTTTCAGTTGGTCTATGTTTTAACGTAAATTTTATTTTCTTTCCGAAATGAGTCGGGTCAAATATAATACATTTCCGTGCTTAATTTATGTATGTTTTCAATTGGTCTACGGTTTTGATGTAATTTTTTTCGGAAACGAGTCGGGTCAAATATAATACGTTTTCATTAGACGGTATAAATTCGAGTCACCTGACGTTCGACACCGCCACAACGCTCTGCAACTATTTTCTTACGTGCTTATTTTTATACACATGCTGGTATAAATTCAAGTTGGTTTACGATTCGACGTAAATTTTCTTAGGAAATATGTCGGGTCAAATATAATACGTTTTCATGTACATTTTCGGTTGGTCTACGTTTTGACGTAAATTACAATTAGCTAGTTGTGTGAATAGTGCTTTCATCCTATTTCTGACTTTTCTTTATGTTTATTGTTTTAGTTTTAGGTTCCTTGTTCATTAAGGTTAAATATGAGACAGCGTTTACGTTTCCATTTACAATTAATTTAAAAATCAGTCTGTCCCCCTGTCAGTGGCGCAGGTTAGAAGGGGCTGCAGGGGGGGGGGTGGTTTAAAAAGCGCGCCTGAGGTGCTCCTAGGCGCGAGGCGCGCGCTTTTTACAAGAAGCCCCAAAAAAACGCATTTTTGGGGGGTGTTTTCTGGCCTGAGGCGCGCCCCTCATGTACATAGGCTGTTTTTATGCTGTTTTTAAGCATCAAACTGTTGTACAATAGGTTTTTTGGCTTGTACTTGTAGGTAAAATCATATATAAACCTTATTTATAGTTTTTTTTGGGATAAGGGAAGTAAAAAAACTATGAGATGTATATAAAAGGTTATATAATCACTTTGCGCCTCGGGTACGAAAAGCCCACCGCTTTTGCGCTTCGCGCCTTGGTTTTAGACCTCGTCACTTTTGTGCGCCTCTCGCTTTTTAAAACCAAGCCCGACCCCCGAACTTTTCGCTCAGTAGTGTTATATATGTAGCTTCCGTATAGAAATTTTTGGGTATATACGTTTTCGACCCCCCGGTTCTATATTTTTTTTTGGATATATACGTTTTCGACCCCCTCGTCGGAAATCTCAAGCTTCGCCACTGCCCGCTGTCCAATTTAAATTTGTTCTTATGGTTTTCGGTCGATGTAAAACATGTGTCAATATTCTTTTGAGCATATTTCTTTCGGTTGCAATACTGAACCAAAATAGATATCGATTGAAACCCCGCAGCGTAGCGCGGGTAATCTTACTAGTATTTCATCAATTTTGCAGGTCATACCCTTGCTTGTTGAAAAATTTTCATTTGAAGAACAAGCTTCGTTAGTTTGGCAATTTTTATGTAGCATTCCCGTAAACATGATGGCAGAGTTTCTTCCATGGCTTTCGGCCTCTGTATCTTCTGATGAACGCCAAGAAATGCGTAGTTGCTTATGCAGAGTAATCCCAGAAGAAAAGCTTCTTCAACAGGTTTTTTATTATTTTTATATTTATATTTATATTTATATTTACCTTTGTAAAAAGATTCATTCACTCATCCCCGTCTGACATATCGTATGTTCATGTAATGTAAGATTATATTCACATGGATGGATGGTGTCAATATGTTCAAGAAACGCAAAAATCTAGAAGGTGACGTCACACATCACTGTTCTTCAATCTCTGAAGAAAGTTGCGCGTGTTCTTCCCGATCCATAAAGCGAGAATCTTTCTTGAGGTCTTCAGATTCACCTCTTGAACGCCCTGTTGATGAAATATTACACTGGCACAAAGCTATAGAAAAAGAGTTAATCGATATAGCTGAAGCTGCTAGAAGGATACAGTCATCTGGAGACTTTTCAGATTTATCTGCATTTAATAAACGGCTGCAATTTATTGCAGAAGTTTGCATATTCCATAGGTATTGCAATATCACATAAAAATAAAATATCTTCCATTGTATTTACTATCTAATGTTGCTTCTGTTACATGTGAGCTTATAGTTTATACTATTTTTTTCACACTTTTGGTGCAGTATTGCAGAAGATAAAGTTATATTCCCTGCTTTCGATGCTGAGCTGTCATTCGCACAGGAGCATGCAGAAGAAGAGACTGAATTCGACAAATTTAGATGCCTGATTGAAAGTATTGAAAATGACGGAGCGAACTCATCTTCTTCTGAATTTTGTTCAAAATTGTGCTCACATGCTGATCGCATCATGGCTATTATTGGTAACCACTTCAAAAATGAAGAACTTCAGGTGAGCTGCCAGCTGGCAAACAAAACAACACAACTTTTTGGTAGTTATTTTTTAACACAAGGGCCTTAAAAATATATGTTACGTTTATAGGTTCTCCCACTTGCTCGCAAACATTTTAGTCCTAAGAAACAACGAGAGCTTTTATACAAAAGCTTATGCGTGATGCCTTTAAGATTAATCGAGTGTGTGTTACCATGGCTGGTGGGATCACTCACTGAAGAAGATGCAAAGTCATTTCTTCATAACATGCGCATGGCAGGTTAGTGTATAGTCTTTTAATTTAATAAAGAGTAAAATGCCATTTTCGTCCCTGAGGTTTGGCCGGTTTTGCGACTTTCGTCCAAAGGTTTGTTTTTCCGCATCTGGATCCAAAAGGTTTGAAATCTTGCCATTTCTTCCGGCTCGTTAACTCCATCCATTTTTCTCCGTTAAGTCAGGGGTATTTTCGTACATAAAGTGAAAAAGACCAAATTGTTCTTTTAAGTGAATAATTGTACATTATGCTAACTGCTAAATGCTTGTACATAAAGTGAAAAAGACTGAATTGACCATTAAGTTAACAAAAAAGACGGAAATACCCCTGACATAACGGGAAAAATGGATGGAGTTAACGAGCCGGATGGAAATGGCAAGATTTCAAACCTTTTGGATCCGGATGCAGAAAACAAACCTTTGGACAAAAGTCGCAAAACTGGCCAAACCTCAGGGACAAAAATGGCATTTTACTCTTTTTGATAAATTCAAATTCTTTAGTCATTAGTATGTTCTTTGTTGCTAATCAAGTACGGTGTTTTGGTTAGCCCCTGCTTCGGATACCGCACTCGTTACGCTCTTTTCGGGTTGGGCTTGCAAAGGCCGGCCACAAGAAACATGTTTGTCTTCAAATGCAACCGGTTGCTGTTCCGCAAAATCATTTCTAGAAGAAAACGATGGTTCGGGCCCACCTTTATGTCCCTGCAACCTGCCAACCAAACGGTCTAGTTTAACTTCACGAAAAGAAAGCAATGGTTTTGGTACTCCCGGAACCCTAACCGTTCAAGTAAAGCAATCTTGTTGTGTTCCCGGGCTGGGAATGAACAGTAACAAATTGGGAACGGGTTCGACGAAATCTTTACGGTCTTTATCGTTTGGCCCGTCTGCTCCTTGTTTAACCTCCAGTGTTTTTAACTGGGAAACGGGTATAAGTTTAATAGACGAGGGTATAGGTTGGCCGATCGATACAATTTTCAAGTTTCATAAAGCTATTCGAAAAGATTTGGAGTTTCTAGACATTGAATCGGCAAAATTAAGCGAGTCGAACGAGAGTTTTTTACACCAGTTTAATGGTAGATTTCGTTTGTTAAAGGGTTTATATAAAGCTCACAGTAACGCAGAAGACAATATTGTGTTTCCGGCGTTAGAATCTAAAGAAACATTACATAATGTAAGTCACTCGTATACGTTAGACCACAAGCAAGAAGAAAAGCTTTTCGAGGATATATCAGCTTCACTTTCGAAACTGTGTGAACTTCATGACAAAAACAATTCCATTTCTAGAAGCTATGCTGAGCTGGCGACTAAGGTTCAGGGGATGTGTAAGTCGATCAGAGTGACACTAGATCAGCATATTTTGCGTGAAGAGCTTGAATTATGGCCTTTGTTCGATATACATTTTTCTATCGAGGAGCAAGATAAGCTCGTGGGTCGAATCATCGGTACTACGGGTGCTGAGGTGTTGCAGTCGATGTTGCCATGGGTGACATTTGCACTTACTCAAGAAGAACAAGACAGAATGATGGACACATGGAAACAAGCTACCAAAAATACGATGTTTACCGAGTGGCTTAATGAATGGTGGGACGAATCTTCTCCATCAGATGCATCATCTTCAGCGTCAGATAAAAATATTTCACAAGGTTTGTTATTGTAGTCTCTCTGTTTGTTTTAACTTTTTAGGGGCTATCTTAGTTACATTGTTTTTTTTTATTTCATTTAGGATCTGAATTACATGAAGTGTTAGATCCAAATGGTTATACCTTCAAGCCCGGTTGGAAAGATATATTTCGGATGAATGAAAATGAGCTTGAATCAGAAATGAGAAAAGTTTCCAGTGATCCGACTCTTGATCCCCGAAGGAAGGCTTATCTCATGCAAAACCTTATCACCAGGTGTGTTTGATTTTCCCCTTATCTTTTTTTTTTTTTTTTTTTTCATTTTTATGGTAATTTCACTTATTTTAAATGGTAAAATGCCATTTTCGTCCCTAAGGTTTGGCCACTTTTGCGACTTTCGTCCAAAGGTTTGTTTTTCCGGATCCGCATCCAAAAGGTTTGAAACCTTGCCATTTTCAGCCAACTCGTTAACTCCATCCATTTTTCTCCTTTAAATGAGGGCCATTTTTGTCTTTTATACATTTTTTTATTAAAATAAAAAACACTATAAGAAATAAAGATCCACCTCTGTTGACTTTCTCCCCACCAAACCCTTTAAACATCACAAAAATGTCTAAAAAGACGAAAATACCCCTGACTTGACGTTAAAAAATGGATGGAGTTAACGAGTTGGATGAAAATGGCAAGATTTTAAACCTTTTGGATCCAGATGTGGAAAAACAAACCTTTGGATGAAAGTCGCAAAAGTAACCTCAGGGATGAAAATCGGAAAATGGCATTTTACTCTATTTTAAATCAAGTCAAAACAAGTTAAACATTCTTGCTGACTAATTAAATTAACGGTCAATGTAGTCGTTGGATAGCCGCTCAACAGAAATTACCTCAAGGAAGTGAAAGCGACGAATCAGATGGCGAACGTCTACACGGATGCTCGCCTTCGTTTCGTGACGAAGAGAAACAAATCTTCGGTTGTGAACACTATAAACGCAACTGCAAGCTTCGTGCTGCGTGTTGTCAAAAGCTATTTACATGCAGGTTCTGTCATGATAATGTCAGTGACCATACAATGGACAGGTGACCACTCCTTTTCCACTGAGTAATAATTTAATACTTTAATAATAAAACTTACTTATTTATTTACCATATCAGGAAAGCTACAACTGAAATGATGTGTATGAACTGCTTGAAAGTTCAACCCGTTGGGCCAGTTTGCTCAACCCCGTCTTGCAATGGACTTTCAATGGCAAAATATTATTGTAGCTATTGCAAGTTCTTCGATGATGAAAGGTGATTAAACAGTTAAACACTTAAACTTATGATACGCATCAAGATTTTCAAAAACATTTAATTGTATGTTTAATATTTTCAGGACGGTATATCATTGCCCATTTTGCAACTTATGTCGGCTTGGACAGGGTCTCGGAATCGACTTTTTCCATTGTATGACGTGTAACTACTGTTTGGGGATAAAGTTATTGGATCATAAGTGTAGGGAGAAAGGTTTGGAAACAAATTGCCCTATTTGCTGTGATTTTTTATTTACGTCAAGTGCAGCTGTTAGAGCGCTTCCCTGCGGTCATTTTATGCACTCTGCTTGCTTCCAGGTGGCACCATGTTACCTTTTATGTTTCTATATTCGAAATCTTTGATGCTGATTACTTAATTATTGTCGTCTTTGCTTTCAATAGGCGTATGCTTGCACACACTACATCTGTCCTATATGCAGCAAATCTATGGGAGATATGTCGGTAAGCGATTGCTTTTATCATTTACTTTTGTTTTGTATCGAGTAAAATGCCATTTCCGTCCCGTAGGTTTGGCCAGTTTTGCGACTTCCATCCAAAAGTTTGTTTTTCCGCATCTGGATCCAAAAGGTTTGAAATCTTGCCGTTTTCATCTAGCTCGTTAACTCCATCCATTTCTCTATTGAGTTAGGGGTATTTCCGTCATTTTTGTTAACTTAAAGGGCAATTCGGTCTTTTTTCACTTTATGTACAAGCATTTAGCATAATGTATAAGTATTCAAAATACCCTTACTAAACAAAAACAAGTAGGTAAAAAGACGAAAATACCCTTGACTTAACGGAGAAAAATGAATGGAGTTAAGGAGCCAGATGAAAATGGCAAGATTTTAACCCTTTTGGATCCAGATGCGGAAAAACAAACCTTTGGACGAAAGTCGCAAAACTGGCCAATCCTCAGGGACGAAACTGACATTTTACTCTTTTGTATTAAATAGTTAATTTTTTCGAAAATATTTATAATTTATGTATCTACAGGTGTATTTTGGTATGCTCGATGCTTTAATGGCTTCCGAGGTGCTCCCAGAGGACTACAGAAACCGGAGTCATGTAAGGATTTTTATCTTTAATTCCCTTTTAAACGCGTTTATATTGACTTTCACTTGACACTTAATTTTAACTCACTCAGGATATATTATGCAATGACTGTGGTAAAAAGGGAAGTGCTCCTTTTCACTGGCTTTATCACAAGTGTGGATATTGTGGATCATACAACACTCGAGTAATCAAGGTTGATCAAGTATCCGACTTTTTACACTAAAGGGTAAGATTGTGTAAATACAGTAAAGGTGGGGGTGTACATTGCAATATATCTTTTTGTTGCTACGTATTGCATTTCTTCTCCTCCTTTTTCATATGTTATTATAAAAATGCAGGATAATAATTAATAGAATATATGCAAATAAAACCCTTAAGCCATAAACATTATGAAATGGAGGTTGGGTCTTTTGTGGTAGCACATTGGTAATCTCCCTTTGTGGTTCAAATACACACATATTGTTAATCACAGGCACCACCACCATCACCACCGTTCCACTGCCTTCACCTTCCCTCCGTTGCACCTACCACCCGTAACCTGTAACCATTGCCCGGGAAGATATGTATTCAAATGCACACATTCTCGAGCTGGTAATCAAACATAACAACAATCGTCCCCCAACGAATCACATAAATAGCAAAGCTACTGGTAGGTTTTGGAGGGTGGGATATAGGCAAAGTTGCAAACCTTACCTCAATCCATGGGATAGAGAGACTATTTCCAAAGAGACTTCTGACCCCAACTCAAACAATAAAATATAAGAATTGACAAAAATAGCAATAATACGAACAAAAACAAGAGTGATGAAAGACTAATGTAGAAAAACAAAAACATATTTGATATCATAAGACGACAAGTAGGCATATGGCATGTAAAGCACACCTCTATACCCACCCTACAAGTCCTAATCTTACGACTTCACAAACCCATATCTTGGACCATGCTCTCATTATAAGACGACAAGTAGGCATATGGTATGTAAAGTCCCAACTCTATACCCACACTAAAAGTCCTAATCTTATGACTTCACAAACCCCTATAGTGAAGTGCAACTCTAACAAATCATGTCTAATCCGTTTATCCCTTTAGGCTTGCCTCTACTCATCCTCCTTTTCATAGTGAGGGTTTCCATTGCTCTAATTGGTATCCTCGTCTGCCTCATCTTCACATGTCTAAACCATCTTAATCTCCACTCCTTTATCTTGTCTGATATACTAGTCACTCCTAACCTTTCCCTAAAAACTTCATTTCTTATTCGGTCTAACCTCGTGTGCCCACACATCCATCTTAGCATCATCACTCTGCTATCTCCATTTTGCGCACATCTGCCGTCTTGATGACCCAATAATCTGTCCCATACAACATAGCCGATCTTACTGCAACCCTATAAAATATCTCATTTAATTTTGTTAGGAACCTTCTTTCGCACAATACCCTAATGGTTGCTCTCCACCTACACCATGCAACCTAGATGCGATGGGCTACATCACTATTTACCTCCCCATCCCTTTATACAAATGATCTTACATATTTGAACTTAGCTGCCTACGGAACCACTTGCCCCTCAAATCTCAATGGTGATTTTGGTGTCCTTGCCGTCGCTTACACCACTGAAATCACAGCACTCAGTCTTAGAGCGACTAATTTTTAAACCTTCATCCTCTAAAGTTGTTCGTAATTCCTCTAACGTTGCATTTAAGTTCTGTTTAGTCTCCACAACTAACACAATATCATCAGGAAAAACTGCACCATGGATTTGTCTTTAGAATCGACTTTGACAAAAAAAAATAAGGGTTTTTTAGAATTTAATGCATAAGGTACAACCTTAAAATGAGGGTAAATTAGTATTCAAACACTAGGGAAAAGATCAAATAGGAAGTTAGTTTTGGCTAGGAAGGATAGGAAGCCATAGGATTATGACACGTGGCAAATTTTAAAATAAAGAGAAAGGGTATTTTAGTCAATCTCATCATTTCTTCTTCCTTCTTCTCCCCAGTTACTTCAAAACCCACCATTTTCAAAACCCACCATCTCCAACCTTTTCTTCACTTACTATCTCAATAATCACTACATTATAGTGTGATTTTCGTCATCAATTAATGAATCAACCACCCAATCAACGTGTTCTTCAGCTTTTTTCGAAGAAAACCCAGTTTAATTTCATTCAAAATCTCATTTTTTCTGGTGATTTTGAAGATAATCACTCGATTTGTTCGATTCAATCGCTGATAAGTGTTTCTATCATTCAAATTTCGTCAATTGATGAAGAAACCGACTTCGATCCATGTAAGAAATTCTTTAATTTCATTTTCACGATCTGGGTTTTTATTTAGTCATTGCGTTTTATGATCTTGGCGGGGGTCCGGGGGCGGCAGCCCCTGATAGCGGGGTCCCAGGGGCGGCAGCCCCTGGCAGGGTCCAAGGGGCAGAGCCCCTGTACTAAAAACGCATCAGAAAAACTAATTTTCCAGAAATTGGCTCATTTCGAAGACATTAATTCGTAGACAATTCAGACAGTTCACAGACAATTCACAAACAGTTGACAAGCAGTTTTATGTGTCCATTGCGTTTTAGAAATAAGAGAGTTTTATGTGTTTTCTGGCTATTGCGTTTTAGAAAAAAACACATTTTTAAGTATCTTTAGTCATTGCGTTTTAGGTAAAACACATTTTTGAAGTGTTTTTAGTCATTGCGTTTTAGGTAAAACACATTTTTAGGTGTTTTCAGTCCATTGCGTTTTACAGAGAACACTTTCTTTTGTTTTTTTAGGTCATTGCGTTTTAGAAATGAGACATTTCTTTGTGTTTTCTGGCCATTGCGTTTTACAAATAAGACATTTCTTTGTGGTTTTTGTGCATTGCGTTTTAGGTAAAACACCTTTTTATGTGTTTTAAGTCCATTGCGTTTTAGAAATAAGACATTTCTTTGTGTTTTCTGGCCATTGCGTTTTACAAATAAGTCATTTCTTTGTGTTTTTGGTGCATTGCGTTTTAGAAAAATGTCATTTTTTAGGTTTTTTTTTTCATTGCGTTTTACGTAACTGGTGGTTTTTCTATTGCGTTTTACACAACTGGGTTTAAATTTTTTTTTTAAATATAGCAATAGTATACTCGTTTTAAAGATAAAAAACGCTCGCTTTTTTGGTGCAATTTTTATAAAAAAATAATGCCGTATGAAAGAGTTATTAACGTTTAAAAAATTGGGGGGAATTGGAGGAGAGAAACTATTGGCTTGGATTGACTAGAATGCCCTTGAACAAACTCACGCGCCTCTTTTCTTCCTTTCAATTTCCCTGATTTAATCTTAGCCCTTGATTAACTTAATGGATGGTCAAGATCACTTTCTAGCCTTCCTAGCCAAATAAACTTCCTATTGTATCTCCACCCTCAAACACTAATTACACTTTAATCCCTTATCTTAATTACATTTTAATCCCCTATCTTAATTACACTTTAATCCCTTATCTCTGACCAGATTCTGGTTAATTAATTAGTAGTAACACTTTATCCTCATTATAAAAAACTTACTACCCTCACAATTTTTAAACGTTCATAACCTTTTCGTACAATATCCTTTAATGTACAATACATACGAGATGAAATTATAACATGCGTAATTAGTTTTAGAGTTAATTGCTCGGATAGTCCCTGCGGTTTGCCATTTTTTCACCTTTAGTCCCTACGTATTTAAAATAGCATGTTTGGTCCCTGTGGTTTGGGCACTTGTCACTCGGGTAGTCCCTGCACTGGATGGATGTTAGTTTCTTCAGTTAAGTTAAAGTGAAATGACCAAATTACCCTTTCTTATTAAAAAATATCTAAAGCATTAAAAAATTATTTAAAACATTAAAAAAAATCAAGTAAAGCATTTGAAATATGAAGTAGCCCAGCAATAATCTATACTATATAATAAAAGAAACCTGTTTTGAGACACTTGTCATTCTCTCATTTAATTGATTAAAATTATTAATAATACTAATAATAATAATAATATTTAATCTAATCTAATACAAATAATAATAATAATATTTAATCTAATCTAATACAAATTCTTATTATTAATTCAATATAGGGGTGTTCATAATTCGTTTCGAATTCGAAAAATTCGAAATTCGATTAAATTCGATTCGATTATCAAGAATTCGTAATTCGAATTCGAATTCGATTCAATTCGAGTAAAGTAAAGCAAATACGAATCGAATACGAATTTATAATTTCAAATTTGATTCGATTCGAAATTCGAATAAAAATTATATTTTTTATTTATTATTTTATATATAATACAAATATCACTTTTATTGGACTATAATATAAATTATTTCATAAATTATTCCATGTATTAAAATTACCGATCATCAAACCCACTACATGACCTATAACTAAAACCTAAGTAACAAATTTATCAATAGATTTCGAACCTTAAAAATATTAACTTATAATATGGAGTGGTAATTCCCGACTTCTCATTTTGAATTTTAGACTTATGGTACTTTAGCTGCTTTAAAATTTATGTTTCATTTTGATAGTTTTTTACATGTTTTAAAAGAATATGGATCAAATCGAATTTATTCGAATTCGATTTGAATTCGAATTTTTAATCGAATACGAATCGAATACGAATTGGGTTTTTTTATTCGAATACGAATTCGAATCGAATTGGGTAGATTTTAATCGAATTCGAATCGAATACGAATTGAAGGAAAAATAAAAATTATTCGAATAATTCGATTTGAATAATTCGAAAATTCGATATTCGATTCGATGAACACCCCTAATTCAATAACCTATTGTTAAACTAAAATTTCAATAGAATCTTAAATCCTAGCTAAACAAGTTTCGAAATTCATAATAATATTAATATGTTAGACTAAATATATTATTGATATATATAACTAAAATTATTATCAATAATATTAATAATAGGTTTAGAATCAAATACGAAGATTCAAAAAATAAGAAGTCGTACAAAGGGTATCAAATAGACTCTGATTGACCTCATTCAACCGACATTAGAGCTGTCTTATTGAACTCTACGACATTAATTAATATGTACGAGTTGATGGGTTACATTTATATTAACTCATTTATGTCAATATGGTATGTAAATGTCTCTGTCTTTGTTTTGCATTTACAGGAAATATCTATACTATATAGTTTAAATTGTTCAACCCCTGTAACACACGGGGAACTAACCTAGTATATATCTAAATCAAAAAATTCCCCCCCACCATCACCTTATCTTTAACGGCCACCACTATCAGGTTTTCCCTCACAAATGCAATTTATCGCCTTCGGATCCGTCGTCGCCGCACTTTATTACAGGAAAACCTTCACTTGCTTTCAGACATAAACTCTGTTGTGATGTTTGTCGTTAACGATGCCAAAACATTCGCAGGCGGTCACATAAGCTTTACACCGGCCTGATCTGTTTATTTTTTCAGTGCAAAGCTTTACACTGGCGACGAATCACCGACGAAACCTTATCTGTTTATTTTTCTGGTGGCAAAGTTTTCCGGTGACCGCCTACTTCCGACGGGATTCCAGGTGTATTTCCGACAAGAACTCCGAAGTAACCATCATGGTGGTCACAGTTGAGGTTGATGATGTTTTTAAAGGAGGAGATGAAAGTTTCGAGTGGGTTTAAGGATGATGGTTTTGGGTTACACATGGTGGTTCTTCCGGTGTGAATAGTGCGGTGATGATTGGGTGATGAATTACAAGAGTTGAAGTTGGTGGTTGACGGTTATCGACAGTTTGAAAGTGTTAGTTGCTGATGATGTTGTTGGTGTGGAGTTGTGCCGGCGACGGCGGATGGGGGTGGTGGTGGTGGCGGCGGCGGTGATGTAAGTCTGATGACGGGGACGGTGGGTTTGGTGGGGGGTTTTACTGAAGATGTGATATGTTTGGTGTGGGGCCCATTTGAAAACTTTATTGTTTTGCATATTTAACAGAATAACTTAACCCCCATCAACTCAGGGGACTGCCCGAGTAACAAACGCTCAAACCACAGGGACCAAACATGCCATTTTAAAAAGGTGGGGACTAAAGGTGAAAAAATGGTAAACCACAGGGACATGCGTAATTAGGTTTTTACCCCATTGCGTGATTTCTGATTTTGTACATGCATGCTTATGTTTTTGCGTGATTATGGTTTTTAAACATGCGTGATTAGGGTTTTTGAGTTTTATAACGGGCGTAATTTCATCACGTACGCATCGTACGTTAAAGAATATTGTACGTTAACCCACCCCTATATATAGAGAGAGAAAATGTAAAATACAATTGGCCTTAACATATGAGCGTAAGCGATGAGTATTCCGCATGTTATATTTTTATGAGTTTGTTAAGCCGCATGTTATAGGTGTTCGGGTTTGTGAAGTAGCATGTTATATTTTCCGAGTTTAGGAAATCCGCATGTTATAGGTGTCCGGGTTTAGTGAATCCGCATGTTATAGACTGTCCGGGTTTATGAAGCCGCATGATATAGGTTGTCCGGGTTTGTGAAGCCGCATGTTATATTTTCACAGCGTACGCATTATACGTTAAGGCCAATTGTACAATAACCGACCTCTATATATATACACACTGCAACATAAAAACAATTAAAAAAACGATATGTTACACGATTTACAGTGTCTAGGGGTGAACAATAATTGAATCGTTAACCGAAACCGTACAAAAAACAAACGAAACCAAACCGAAATGTTCCAAAACTGAAATAATCGAAAACCGAATTACCAAAAACCGGTTACCAGTTTTTTTGTACATTCGTTTAACCAAAATTAACCGAATGGAACCATTCATATTTTTGTATATTTCTAGCTTTTATACCTCCAATTCATGTATTTCATATTTGTACCTCAATTTCATATATTTCTAAGCAAAGGTTTTAACCCAAGTTTGTTTTTGACGATTAGCTGAAATTAAATGAACCGAACCAATAATCGTCAAATCTAACCTAATAAATCGAACTGATTAACCGAAAACCGATTGGTTAATAGACTACCCAATGACTTCGATTTTGGCTTCGGTTAAGAATAATAATGGAACAGACTGAACCATACACACTGAACCATACACACTGACGATGTGTGTATTTATCTCCGCATCATGTAGAGACCCTCTAGTATATATAAGGGTGGAGGGAGAGGTCAATCACTATTAGGGTGTTTGAGTTATTTTCTAGCCAATAATATTATGTCATGTTAAGTCCCCATTCCACTCCCCATTTTGCACTCATTCACTGGCAATGGTCAAACACATGAAGAGTGGTAACGAATTTAAAAAAAAAAGAATTGTAATTGGTTGAAAGGGGTTGAGACCCACCATTAAACCCCCTCCCTCTCCTCCTTCCCCCTCTTCCCGATCGGTGTATAACTCACGGAAGAAACCTCTCACCGCTCACCGATTTGAAGTTGGCACCCCTTCCCCGCGGCAACCCACCTCCCCGATTAAAGTCCCCGAGATGATACCGACCACCCTAAGAGTTTTTGTTATCTGAAAAAGGATTAAAACAGGTAACTCGACATCACATCATCTCTCCTTAAAGGAACTTAAAAACACCATTTGTGGGTATGGAGGATGGTCCTAGATAATCCTACTCCACCACTTTTATGTTTTTTTTTATTTTTTTAATCTTCTACTTTTTTTAACATTTAATTATGTTAAATGATTTAAATTTATTGGGCTTCAGCTAAGAGGAATAAGAAACCCATGCATATATAACACCCACCAGAGCAGAGCAGCACAATTGTTGAGTCACTCCAACAGGCCGAAACTTGATCTTTTTTATATCACTTCCATTTTTATATCACAAAGTAACATATAGTATAGGGATAGTTCTTAACAACTTTGAAACAAAAAGGATGAAACTATAAAAAAGCTCGTACCCCCAGGCCCATCTCCCTTTTGACTTCATCTCCTCTTCTTCTATCCATCTCCTCTTCTTCTATCCATCTCCCTTAGGGTGTACGGGGCGCAATCGGGGAAGCCATCGGTGAAGCCTTTCCCCGATCGGGAACACCGCCGCCATCCCCGCGGGGTCCCGAATCGGGGTGGCTTTTGGGTGTGGGCTTGCCGAATGAATTTGCACGCTGAACGAGAATTGACCGTTTACCAACGGTCGGATTTAAAAAAAAAATCAATTTTTTTTAAAACAATATATATACTAACCAATCTTAATTCATTTTTTTACCACATTCACAACAAACCCACACCAAAATTCTCAAATTTATATCTTTCAAACACAAAATGGATTCCAAGTTCCCGTTTCTTTCTACCCTACCCGACTTTCCCGACGATGGAGATGCGTCGTCAAGCGATAGTAGCTTAGTTTTCTTCCAAAATCTCATCCAACAAGCGGAGCTACTAGACACGGCATCGTCTAGTAAAAAAAATTATGTCCGTCGAGATCGTGTGGGGGGCCACGAGACACTCATGGCCGATTATTTTGATGAAAATCCAAAATTTAGTGAAGATACTTTTCGTCACAGGTTTCGTATGTCCAAGTCTTTGTTCCTAAAAATTGTTAGTGACGTGGAAGCGTATGACGAGTGGTTTCAAGAAGGCTTAGACGGGAGAATGAAGAAAAGCTTTACACCGTTGCAAAAAGTTACTTCGGCAATTAAACAACTTGCAACCGGTAACCCACCAGACGAGGGGGACGAGTATTTAAATATGTCTGAAAGGACCTCTCGTGAGTGCCTTGAATATTTCTGCGAGACGGTGTGTAAAAGGTATGGCGGTGAATGTATTTTTTTTTCTAGTTCGAATGTTTTTTTTCTAGTTCGAATGTTTTTTTTTTTAATTTAATGAAATGTCTTTTATTTAATTTTTATTTTTAAAAGGTATGGCGGTGAATTCCTACGTAGACCAACGAGCCACGACATCGCGCTATTGTATCAGGCTCATGAGGATAGGCATCACCTACCTGGTATGTTAGGGAGTCTGGATTGTACACACTTCGTCTGGAGAATGTGCCCCACAGAATTGCGTGGACAATACATGAGAGGCGATCATCAATACCCGACGGTTATGTTAGAAGCGGTAGCGTGTCAAGATTTGTGGATTTGGCATGCTTTTTGTGGGCCAGCGGGTTCACAAAACGATATCAACGTGCTGCAACAATCTCCGTTATTTCTTGCTCAACGAAACGGAACGGCGCCAAATTGTCCATTTCAAGTGAACAACCACTTATACAAACGCGGGTATTATCTTACTGATGGGATCTACCCTACCTGGTCCGTGTTTGTGAAGTCTTTTCCATATCCACACGACCCGAACGAAAAAAAATTCAAGAGGCAACACGAGGCCGCAAGAAAAGATGTGGAACGGGCGTTTGGTGTGTTAAAGTCGAAGTGGGGAATACTAAATCGTCCAATGCGTTCGAAAACGGTGAGAAAGATAAGGTCCATCGTGTATACGTGCCATATTTTACACAACATGATTATAAAAGACGACGGAAGGGCGATAGCACCGGTTCATATTCAAGATCCTCCAGTCGAACCCGTCTTCGATGATACAGCGTATACGGAGCTCATTGACGAAGACACGCATTGGAGGCTAAAACACGATCTCGTTGAGCATCTCGGAAGTTTAGATTTGCCTCACCTTGAAGTTGATTCGGACGAGGAGTAGTTTGTTTTTATATTTTTCTAGGTTGAATGTATTTTTTTTTTTTTCTAGTTCGAATGTTTTTTTTTTAATTTAATGAAATGTCTTTTATTTAATTTTTATTTTTACTAATCTTTTTTTAATTTATAAAACATGCATTATTTTAGAATAAAAAAAAAAACAACTCCCCTAATAGGTGAGTGCCGCCATCAAAAAGGGGTATTAGGGGAGTGTATTAGGGGAGTTGACGTGGCTTGATCTGATTGGTTATGTGTAAGATGGGGGACTCACCTATTAGGTGAGCACCCCTTACACCCTTAGACTATCCACATCAAGGATGTTTGTAGGTGATTTTTGGCCTATGTGGAGGGCATTTGTGAGAGGGATGGATTAGTGGGTGTTGTAGAGGATGACATGGAGGGTATTCATTCTTAAGGATTCTTGGGGAAGAATGGTGAAGAATGGGGGAATGGTGGGTCCTTTCTTTTTTTTTTATTTAGTTTAAATTTAATAAAATAATTATAATAAGGTTGTTTGTGGGAAGGATATATATGTTATTGTTGTGGGTAAAAAGTGTTTGTGTGAAGAATAAGACATGTATTTATTCAAATTGTGTAGTACACGAGTTTTTAAAAAATGTAATTATTTTATTACTTAGTATATAAAATTATATTTATTGAACCCGTGTAATACACGGGATTCTAACCTAGTACATCTATATTCATCAATTAGGATAAAGCTAATTCATTTAAACAGACGTCTATATATATTCATCATAAAAGATAGCAACTTTAATATATATAAATTTACAAACTTTTTAATATAAAATAAGAAAACTATATTAGTTTTTTTCTTGCAAAGTAAGGGTCCTTAGTAATTATTTACTTATTATAATTTATTTTGAAGAATTTATTAGTATGAAGTCTCGTATATACCAACATAAAATAAGAAAACTATATTAGTCTTTTTTTTTTTCTTTTTTTTTTCTTTTTTTGCAAAGTAAGGGTCCTTAGTAACTATTTACTTATTTATACAATATAAATTAGTAACTATTTTGTGCATTGTTAGTTGTACTTCTAGCTTAGGGTGAGTTTCAAAAAACTTTTTGATTTTTCACTTTTAATCCAAGTATTTTCATATTTTGTATTTTAGCCCCTTTTAATTTTTTGTTTTTAACACAAAGTTTTTCATCTTTTATAATTTAACACAACACTTTATTATATACAACTTTCGTCCCTCATACTTTTTATCTTTCGCAAGTTTTTCGTTTTACGTTTCGTTCTAAATTTGTGAGTTAACACGTCGTAGCGTGCATGTGAGGTTCAACGTTTTTTGCTCTATTTTTTCGAATTTGATAGGCCCGTCGCAGCGTGTCCATTTTTCCCCCTTTGACAAATTCGCCGCAACGAACGGGTCCTTGATTGACTAAGTTATTATTTTCTACGTTTTACGTTTCTGTTTAATTTCTTTGTATTAACACACTGTAACGGGTGTGCGTGGTTCAACGATTTTAAGTCTTCTTTTCGTTCGGTGTATTTTTTTCCATTTTATCTATTTTATTTTTACGAGTTTTTCCGATGTTGGGAGTCGATGCCGGTGTGGCATTGGTGCTACTTTTTTAACCTATTAAATTTTTTATTAATATTTTCTTCCGGTTTACCCTTATACGTTCTTTACTTAAAAACTATTTTTTACGTGCATATTTTATGTACGGGTAGGTATAAATATGATTTATTATACATTTCGACGTAAACTTTTTTATAAACAACTCTATGTCAAATATAATACGTTTTCGTTTAAAGAAACCATTTTTACGTGCATATTTTTTTATGTACGTTTCAGTATAAGTTTAAGTTGTTCAACATTTCGACGTAAACTTTTTTGGGAAATGATTCAGGTCAAATATAATATGTTTATCTGTTTATTTTATGTATGTTTCGTAAAGTTTGTTTCGAACCGCGTGGAGGTAAATTATGGTTTTTTTTCTCTTTTATTCGAAAACTCTAATTAATCCCTTTCGATTACATGTGTCAGATTTTCTTTTATACCTGTTACGTTTTTTATGTATGAGTTGGGTCACACATAATATGTTATGATTGTTCGATATGAATTTGATTTACTTTACGTTTGATCCAATCCCAATGATTATACAAGTTACATTGAGTTCAAGTGGATACGTCGAAATACGTGGTTTCATATGGTTAATGCATCATATAACGTTTGGACTAATCTATTCAATGTTTACGATGTACCCGCGCCGCAACGCGGGCGGGTCTTAATCCTAGTTATAACTTATTTTGAAGATTTTATTAGTATGAAGTCTCGTATATACCAATTTCTTGTTAAAATATATTCGTCCGCGATATTATTCCTTTGAGAAATTCAACAAATAGTTGTAGATATCTTGTTAGTTTTAATGATACTTGGTGTACACCATTATAAGAAAATTAAGCAATATATACTTAGGAAAAACAAATGCTAATCCTACCAAAAGTTCGAATTAAGCTAGCTTATTAGTAGGTTAGTTAACCCTAAGGTAAGGAGGCATATTATGTTAGGAAGATCTAAGACCAAATCTTAAAAAGTTATTTATTCTGTGTCGGGTCAAGGTGTATTATTTAAATAAAAGAATTTAACGAATGTATAGAAAGACCAATGCGTTTGACTTAAAAAATAAAACATAATTAAAGAAAGAAATAAAACATAATTTTTATGCTTATTATATTAAAGAAATAAATATCATTATTACGTATTTTGTTACAAAAATTAGTAAATTTATGTTATTTAACATATATTTAATTTTTGAAAACTAATTTCTTTATAATTTAATATGTCTGAGTACTCGTCAAGTACTCTCCGCCTGACCGAGTACTCTCAACTCACTAGTCAACCGACTAAGGAGCGCTTAACGACTTTTACAACCATGCTATTAGCTATTTACAATTTTTATATGTTGGCGTAAAAAGGAGATAAATCAACATTAACCGATGTATATATGTTAATGATGGATCTCATCCTCCTCATCTTCTTTTCTAACCCAATTTGACAGTTTTGGTGTCGATATTTTCTAATTTTTTTTTTTTACTAAAAGGTGGGCCAACAAAGGATAAACTAATAAATTTCAGTAGTCACGCTGTTGATATGGTATGTATCAAATAGAATCATTGAAATTATTAGGGGTAAGATTAAAACAAATGGATGGGGAATGAGATCCCTTTATCAACTTTTATAATTGTTATGCTACCACAATAATTTTTTGATGAGATATATGTTCTTCCTTTAACATGCCACTTTTGATCAAATTCATTTAAGATAAAAAATGTTATATTCATTTTTTTTTTTTGAAATTTAACACAAATTTGTTATTTAAGTTAATACTGAAAATTTGTAATGTGAGAAAATAAAGATCTTTAGTTTAATTTTTTCTTTTCAAAATAGCATCAAATAGAACTCGGCTCCTTCTTCAAAATAGAGCTTGTTTCGGTAATCATTAATTTTCCAAGTTATATTACCTATTGGCTATTTAATCAAGAGGTTAGGAGTTGGCTACACAAACCCACAAATAAAATTAATGAAAGTTACTAAAACATTATATATGTGGGTTATGTGATGTGTTTTGAATGATAAAACTCTGATTATGGAATGACAAACATTATTGTGTTTTATATTGATTAGCCTGTTGTGTTTTAAATTCATAGTTCTACGATGATGTGCTTGAAGTTTTTATAGACTATTCAGATTTGAATATGGTGTTTTAGTAATCTTCACTATTTTATTTGTGGGTTTTATATGTGTTTTATGGCTGAAATTATAGTGTTTTATGAGTTTTTACACTTTTTAGAAAATCTAGACTTTATAACGAACCCGTCCTTAATCTAGATATTAACGAGAGTGTACTAATATATGTTAATCATTTCAAAAGAAATAAATTATTTAGCATTTTTAATTCATATTTATATTGTCTATTTATCTTTCTTTGTATATCTTATGTATAACTAAAACATTATTTCAAAACTTATATTTCAAAGTATCAACGCAATATATAATATTTTTCTTTACAAAATTTTCAAAAAGTAACATCCAACTTGAGCATCTCCAATGGTGGTTTGGGGATGCAGTCCATGGAGCAAACCAGCATGGTTCGTTTGAGAAACCGTTGGAGGAGGCGACATGGCATGGTCCGACGGGGAATGGTCTGCTTGAGCGAACTAGTCCAGTGTGTACTTGTGGGCCCCTTAGGTGGGGTATAGTTAAATAAAAAAAAAAAACCTTTTCTTTATGTTAAAAAAGAATTCTTATGTATTTTTTAAATAAAACAGTTGTTATGTTAAAAAAAACTAATGTAAAAAATAAAAATAATACAAACGAAAAAAATATATTTATTAAAATTTAAAACACTACACAAACAACATAATTAAACCTAAATAAACTACACAATTAAAACTAAACACATCAGATAATTAAACCTAAACAAGACGAGAAAATTAAACCTAATCGTCAACCCTTGAACAGTCGGAGTTGGCATCCGAAGGGGAAGCGGGTTGCATACGAGGATGATTTCTTATTATTTGTGAGATTGCCATGTACATAATCTTCTATTCTGTATGAAAAGCGCATATGTTGCTTGCAGGGTCGTTTCAACGTTTTTGTAGACCTTAAGCGAATTGCGAAGTGGAGGCTCTTTTGCAGAATTATCCTTTTCAACATATTTAGAAAAACATTGACTTTGTTCCGGTTTTTCAACTTCTCTTTTTAATATATAATTGAACTTAAGACTTTTTTATCCCTAGCGGAAAACCTTCAAACAAAGAAACAGAGCAAATAAGTTCAAAAAAATACCTTATGTATCTTATACAATGTGTTAGAATAAGTCTTAAATATACAACTTAGAAACATAAATAGAGGATATTTAAAAAAAAAAAACACCTGTTTCCATTGAGCCATTGCCACAAGATGTCAAGTGCAAACCGTAACATTACACAGAAATTAATACGTTTTAAAGTTCTATTACCATTAGTATACGATCTCAAGTATACTTATTAGTTTGTTAAAAAAAAATTCATATGATTTTCAAGTGTGTGTATTTCTATTCTAATTTTATATATTGATATGTTTTTAGCAACTAACATGTTTATAATATGACTAATTACATATCATCATCAACATAAATATTTAGAATATCTAAAATAGGTAAATTTTATATATCTCAAAAGATATTAATGTATTTTGTAGATACAAACACATATAATATCATAAAAAATACATATAAAAAGGTTTACAATATCTATTAGAATGAAGCAAAAACTGGATAAAGGTTAAAGAAAAATAAATAAAAATTAAAACTTTTCAGATAAATAATTCGAATAGATAGTTCTGGTAAATATACATATGGTTTTGGGTGATCGTGCCGAGTCTCACCTAATCTCGTATCCATCCCATATATAATTGTGAAATATTTTTTCTAGTCTCATACCCGAATAATCGTCCTGTATGTTTTGGGTTTAAGCTACATCCATCTTACTCGAGTTTTTTTGCCATCCCTACGCGTCATGTGTTATAAGGTTATTTTCAAATGTAAACTTGTCACAACATGAGACTGCACTTGTTGAATAGCACAGATCTTAGAACGCTAACCTTGCGTGAGAACAAATTTTCTTTTTGCACAGAATATCAGTCAATTAGTTAACAACTCAAGAACATGTCATCATCCAAAACTTTATGCCAAAGATTAACTAATGTATGATAATTAATTTGTTCATGTTCCCTTGTAGGATACATGTAACATACCTCCTATATGATGGAATCTAACCTCGCCCTTCCACCAACACTAATTCATATTATCTAGAATATGCGAATCTTTAACTTTACTACATTCGACTTAACTTTACCATTGTATTATTCTTAACTTTAGGGTTTCATATGCTATATAGTATTTATGTACCATACGGGTTGAAAAATTTAAATGAAAAAAGTCATAAATTTATAAATAAAATCGTGTAGTACATTAAATAAGGACAAAGCTAAATTAAAATCTTAATTCACAAACTTAAAAATAAATTACAAATCTCTAATAATTACTTTGTATACAACAATACATGTTGTATTTGTACTTTTACCATCGACATCTAGTATTAGTAACTTAACCCCATTTTTACTCTTTACTCTTGATAGTGCCACATATTACTATCCATGGGTGAAATCCGGTTATTTTAGGTACAAGCCAACTTTTGATATTGTATTATATTATAAAACTAGTCTAAGATCCCGTGTGTTACACGGGTGGTCTCACAATAAATTTTATTACTTAATAGTGTTGACATAAACACACAAACTTTTAAATGAAATCAACGTTCCATTAGTAAGGACCAAATCTGCAAAATACCAATTTGGTATTTCACTAACTCACTTATTACCCGCATAACCCGGTATTTTATAGTAACCTATGGTATTAGTTTGGTTTGGTATAGTACCATGTGGATATAACAACCGAAAGTGCAACTTCGAATATTAAAGTCGTGATATTCCAAAAAAAGGATATCGACATATCTTATTAATCAATCTAGAACCATACAAACGGTATCGTTATCAATTCCATTCTACGTACTTAATTACATCGTTTTTGCTCGTTACGTTATCGGCGCTCACTATAGCAATTTAATATTTAATAAAAGATATTTAAAATTAAACTTACTAAATGCAACACAATGTGTGATAATATGCCAAACACGATTGTAATGAAACACAAATCTTTTAACACAATCTAGCTAGTGAGACCACAAACCAACAATTATAATTCGCAAGCAACATGAAATGGGTCCCACATATCTTGATTTATATGTAAAGATATAATAAAAACTTTATTAGGATGATATAACCCTCCACAATTATATTACCTTAATGAACATCAACATAAATAACTGGAACCCGTTTGCAACCTGAATCCAAAGTGTATCGAATCGCAAGACCCGCATTGTATAGGAAGCAATAACATCAACTTGTGAAGCACCGTATACCTTTACAAAAAAACATATAATTAAAAATGTGTATATACCTTTTTATAACTGAAGTTACAATCATATATATTAGGTAACAATAATAAAAAATGAACTTACCATCTCCATTTAAAAGAACAATTAAAAAAAGTTTTTATATCAAATATGATCATTCTAGGTTATAGATTTGTGTATTACCCTATTTGAATGATGAAAACAATTTAATTCATAAATCTGAATAATGCCAATTGCTTCAGCAATGATAATAGTATCTCTTGGCTCAAAGGAACATGATTGCTATCTAAAATAACCCTGTAGATCAACCTGCATATTAACAACATAAAAAATCAACTTTTATCTAACAAATGAACAAAGCGGCAAATCATTTCATTAAAAAGGTCGGATATTGCGAAGAAACAATATGTATTAACATATCTGATACGCGAATTATAATTTTAAAATGTAGAAAAAGAAGTAATTCAGATCAGTATAAACCCCCATTTTGACCCATTAAATACCTAATGAGTTAAAAAAACACATGACCACTAATGAATTTAAAAAAATAAAACTAACGAATTTTTACTTAATGTTGGAGGTCATGTTGAAGGGTCACTCCTATCATCGTTCCTATTGTAGGCAAACTACATTGCACATCAAATTTTTAAGTTGTTCAACTGGACATTTATACTATATCATTTTTAAATGGGTTAAACACATAAATCTAAAAAAAAGATAACTAAAAAGACTAATAGTTAAACAACATCCAACCCATAGCCATTTTGCAAAGTTCCTGAAATTTACCTTATAATCGGTTTTTGCTTCCCTAGGTCCCAAACCACTAAAACAACAACAAAATGTTCATCAGTTTTCCTAAACTAAAGTAGCTTAAAACTAACCTCGATTTCTGTGCATACCGATTGTTCCATTAACAGAAGTTAATACCAAAGATCAGTTGAACCTTCTTATTCCATGATAAGAATAATAATTCACTCTGTGTAACAGATCCACTTCCCTACAAATAGAGCTTTAGTACTCTAAACATAAAGATAAAAACTAAGTTATGTATACTTGGGTATTTGCAGTATATTACTTCAACCGACATGAAAAAATCAATAAATTATCAAGACACATACATATACAAATTGTTATAATCATGTTGTGGATAATGACTCGGTAATGTTACATTCAAAGGTAGAAAATTTGTAGGTTCTGCTGCTTTAGTACTCTAAAAGTGATATTTAAAAAAAATGAAACTATGTATAGGCATATACGCCTGTATTTCTCAAGTATATTACAACCCTT
The DNA here is from genome assembly GCF_002127325.2 of Helianthus annuus. NCBI lineage: Eukaryota > Viridiplantae > Streptophyta > Magnoliopsida > Asterales > Asteraceae > Helianthus > Helianthus annuus. The sequence goes on from NC_035440.2 coordinate 11,089,805, forward strand.
GTGGCTTATTATGAGGGTTTTAGCCCAATCGCTTTCTTGCTACGAATTCTATAGTAAAGTGGTATGTCCAATAAATAAAATGTTGCTCTATCTGGTGAACTCAAAAATCTTCAATTCTGCAACAATTTAATATTGTGTGTTGTCAGTTTTAGGTTAGGAAGAAGAAAAGCAATAAAAAAAGTTCATACCTTTTGAGTTTTAAGTTCACATCAATGCCTCGTGTAGTCGTGGGAGCAAACCATTGTATGCTTGTTGCCTATTCTCATACAGTTGACTCAAGTTTGAATTTTTTACTTTCATGAGGCATATAACTACCCAACGATTTCAAAGGCTAATAATTTTAGATGTCGATTTCAAAAAATAAAAAACCCAAATATAACATCTAACTTTGTATGCCAATTAATGGCTGGTGATTTAAGCTAAGGTCAAATTTTCATCAGCCAAGAACAAAGTTGTATAAATTTTCATAAACAAAAACTTTTCTTAAGACAAACTCAACTCAAACTCCTACGAATTCATCTTCTTCTCCAAGAAATCCTTGTCCTCTTCCATCAAAGGCGGGTTCGTCCCACCCAAAAATATGTAGTTGATTGCCTCAACTCTTTAAACATCATGACAACATCTCTCCCTCATGTCCCCTGATGCACCACCTCTCTACTATCAACAACCGCACCCATATTTGCGGTATTCATCACTGACAAATTCTCATACACCTGCAAAAACACACTCAAATCCTCACTATGCTATATTTCTCCAAAGCCACCTTCCTCTGCTTAACAAACCCATGCTTATGCATAGCCAGGTTCTCACCCGCACCTTTATATACATCGTGGGAACAAAGCATCCTTGAGATGACTCCATAACCGATCAGATAACATCACAACATCCTTAGAACACCTCAAGACACTAAATTCGTTTTCATTAAACTCCGGAACATGTGTTGAATGTGCAGTAGCCATAGAACCTTGCATCTGCATCCCAATCACATATGTTCACCCACAATGGTCAACCAGTGGTTCGGTATCCATACAAAGTAATGAACAAAAATTCAGATTATTATCAAAATTATAAAATCTCGCCAAGCATATTATCTTAGTTATTTGTTTAGAAAAAAATTGAAGACAAAAATGATTTTGGTTAGCCTCCTGGTTTAAACCGTTAAACGTACCTGGGAGCATAACCGAGCAGCTAGAAACAGTCTAAAATATCCAAAACTGGCCTGGAACCTATAACATCTCAGAACCCCTAGAAAATGGTCTATTTATATTGTTTGCCTTGTTTAAAAAAATCATCACTTTTTAAGCACCTAGGCCCAAGGCTCACCCTTTGCGTCTTCGACTCCCTCGCTTTCGAATCATGTGACTAACCCTAGTTAAGCCATTTCCATCCCCTCTTTTCAAACTTGCCCAAACTGAAACGTTGAATACATTAGCTAACCAAATCGTGTAGATTACCTTCAAGGGATGTCTTGGTCTCGCCATCATGAGAACCAATTCAAACCTTGACAAAAAAAAAATAATGAACGATTCAACTATTAGTATCAGGTGATACACATCTGACTGCGAGCATAGAATCTGAATATATTATAGTATCTCAAAAGATAAAATTAACAGTATGTAGAAGTTGTTGTAAAACTTGAAATGATTTTAGTTTTATACTTGATAGAAGTGTAGTTGAGTATATGATATTTCAAATGTGTATTTGAGATGAGTTTAAGATCAGCTTCCAGGTTATGAGCATACCGAAAGGTAATTTTTACCCACATAAAACCATAAACGTGTACACCCGATACCCTTTAAAGAGCCAAAATTATCTTATTACTTTTCTCGAATATACTCATTCTTAAATGCAACTGCAAGGCTTTCATGAGTCTGTGACAAAGAAGAGACAGTTAGTATATTGGTTTTGCACATTTGGAGTCTAGTAAACAAATTAATATAAAAGGCTGAGATGCATATAGGAGCAAGGCTTTTGCAATGGCCAAACCTGTAACAGGAAACAAAACAGCAAAATGTAAGTGAACAATAATTAGTTAACTTATCCAGAATAAATTAGAAATTGACTCTATAAAATTGTCACACCCCAACCGATGGCGGAATCATCGGGGCGTGGCACTGAGCGAAACAGATTGTTCAGAAGTTTCCATAACAACTATTTATATAATCCAGTTAAAGATACGTCCCATACCGTATCCCGAATAAACAAACATGTCATTACAGATAATCATCCAAACAAGAAATTCCGTTCTGACAACTCAGATTCAAATGTTATTACAGCAATTGTTTATCTGCTTCTAGACCCCTATTCTGTTGACTTTCTGGCTGTAATGCCAGAGGACAAGATCTACAGACAACTATGCCTTAGACGCTTGTTCTTGGCAGACAACTATTTGTTGGGGGCTTCTAGAAACTTATTCAAGCCTCGCTTTCCTAGCAAATAAGCATCCTAATTACCTGTCACATACGTTAAAATAAAGTCAATACATAAAATGTAAAGGTGAGCACACAAGTTTGATAATAGCATATAGAGTTCGAATAGTTTACGCATAACCAGGCACGTACACAGAGGAAAACGATGCATGTTAATTATCGACATGGGACCATCGATACCAACGACTGCGGGTTGACCGTCCGAGACGGTTCGCAATACATGATTACCACCGTAATCCATGCAAGTAATTGTCCTTAACAACCCTCGTGTGGACGGGTGTTGAGTCCAAACTATAGTACTATGTTGCTAGGGCAGGTAGATAACACTCCACGTGTAAACATAATAAACAGCATTCATTTAGTCAAGTAGCACATGCAAATGGTCAGCGTTCAAATAGTTTGTGTTTGATTGTGATTTGATAGGTAACGTATGTAACACCCAAAAGTGCTAAAATCAAAAAGGGATCGAGTATACTCACAGTGATTGATTGTGGATTGAAGGGAGCGCTGAGAGTAAGATTAGCCTGAATAGTTCGATAGCACAACAATAAGTAACGCGGAAAAGTAAACAAGTATGGATGGATCGAATGGGCTGGTCGATCGAACGGCAGGTTCGATCGAACGGGCTGTTCGGTCGGCTGGTATGTCCGGTTGGACAATCCTGTTCGATCGGCCGGTAGGCTCGATCGGCTGGGCCATTCGAGTGGATTGTTTCTTCCTCTGGTGTGTTTGTGTTTGAGGATTTGAACTTTTGAAGTTTTTGTTGCAGTATTTGAGAACACTGAAGTGTTCCTACCTTTCAAGTCGATCGATCGAACGGTTCATTCGATCGGCTAGCTCACTCGATCGGCTAGCTCACTCGATCGGCTAGAAACTTCAGAATTGGTCCTCAACTGAATGTCACTCGATCGAACAGTCAGTTCGATCGGCTGGCATTCCCTACTACGAACGAGTTGTGTAAACGATTAAGTGTTGAAGCATAGTATCTCATGATCCGAACAGTAATGTTTACCAATCGAGTGACCTATTCGATCGAACACTACTTCGTCAATACTATACTTCAAAAGTTTGGAAAAGTGAGACGCCATGTGCTAGCCGATCGGCTGGCCCGGTCGATCGGCTGGTGTGTCCGATCGGCTGGGCTGTTCGATTAGCCTAGCCGTTCGGCCAGCAGTCTGACCTGGTCGGCCTTTCGTCTAACACTTGGTCGTCTGGTTACTTGTCATTATATCGAGGTAGTTTGGTAACGAGTTGAACTATGATACCTTCGTTCTTACCCGTCTCTCCGGCTTGGACAGGAATCACCCAAATCCGTCCGTTGAGCGGTTCGGAACGTCGGCTTAGAGTTTAACCCGAAATCGATGAACCTTGTTCATAGAACCCGAATCTTGAACCCTTTTAACTGTTTGAATGATTAGTTAGCCGGTTCAAGCTCCGTTTCTATTGGTTTGAAGGCATTGAGTGTAAAAGAGTTGAAAGAAAGTTGGGATTCCTTCTTTTAATCCTTCACAACTTGTGGATGTTTAGATCTTTGATAGATCTTAACTTGTTTATGTGGAAATCGGTTAGATCTAAGCTAATCATAGTCGAATGAGGCCAAAACATGATGTTCTTCAAGAACACCATGATGACATCACCCAAGAACACTTAGATCTTGGTGATTTCACGGTTAAAATCCAAGTTTTGAAAGATAGAAAGGTGTAGAATCAAGTAATGATCAAGATCGTACAAGAATTAGAGTGAAAACTTACCGGGATTGAGAGAAATCTGAGAAAAGGTAAAGAAGATGGCTGGTTCGGTCAGAGCTTTCCAGAAATGGAAATGAAGACAAGGACAACCCTATTTATAGGCTTCCAAAAGAGGAAAGTGGCAGCCGATCGGCCAGGAGCTCCGATCGAGTGGGCTGCTCGATCGGCTGGTATATGCTAGCCGATCGGCTGGCCTGTTCGATCAGGTTGCCTCCTGTTCGATCCACGTCCCACTTTGAGTATTTTGCGACGATTTTCGACGTTTCAATTTTGATGGACGATGATACGAATACGATAGAGTTCCTAGTCAAATTACTTTTAATCCCAACCACTATATCTACATACAATCTTCTATAAGTCACGTTTCGATGTCGTTTTCGATTGAGTTCGATTGCCTTTCGAGTTTCGATTTGATTTTCGATTGATTTGCTTGAATACCACACCAAACATAAAGTAAACATGCACAAGTAACACATAAGGCACACATACACGTATAACAATACCACAATTCGCATAATTCGAGTCTCGAGTTCGATGATTGTTAGATCGGTTTGCTTACTGATCAGTTAACTTTATCGCATTGTTACTTCCAATCATTCACAGTCGTAGATCGGTTCGCGTTAAAACACATTTGATTACTTCGATTCTTGCTGATTACAACACTTACTCCACATAATACAACTAAAACATAAAATCGACTATCTATATTCAAAGAAAGTCAAAGTTGACTTGGACTTTGACTTTGACATTCGAAAACACGGGGTGTTACAGCCTCCCCTTGTTTAGGGAATTTCGTCTCGAAATTAGGCTCGAAGGCTACACAACGCCGTGATTTACCAATTTGATGCTTCAGATCTATTTATTTAAACAACTGCGGGTACTTGGCCTTCATGTCGCTTTCGAGTTCCCAAGTGAACTCCGCGCCTCGTTTGCCTTCCCATCGGACCTTCACGATCGGGATGCGAGAGCGCCTGAGTTGCTTGGTTTGGCGATCCATGATTTCGACAGGCTTTTCCACGAAGTGTAATGTTTCGTTGACCTGAAGATCATCGAGCGGTACGATTAGATCATGATCAGCAAGGCATTTTCGGAGGTTAGAGACGTGGAAAGTCGGGTGGACGTTACTGAGTTCCTCCGATAGTTCGAGTCTGTAGGCGACTTTTCCGATCCTTTCCAGAATCCTAAAAGGTCCAACATATCGAGGCGCTAGTTTCCCTTTCTTGCCGAACCTGACCACACCCTTCCAAGGGGATACCTTTAGGAGTACGTAGTCACCAACGGCGAATTCCAGGGGCTTGCGTCTTTTATCGGCGTAATTTTTCTGTCTGTTCCGAGCTTTTACCAAATTGTCTCTGATCTGGTGGATTTTGTCAGTCGTTTCTTGTAGAATCTCGGGACCGGTTAGTTGCGAGTGACCGATCTCGTGCCACACAATAGGCGATCGACATCTTCTACCATACAAAGCCTCGAAAGGTGCCATTTGAATGCTGGCATGATAGCTATTATTGTACGAGAATTCCACCAATGGCAGGTGTTTGTTCCAACTACCGCCAAAATCTATGACACACGCTCGGAGCATGTCTTCAAGAGTACGGATCGTTCTTTCAGTCTGTCCGTCGGTTTGAGGATGGAATGCAGTACTCAGATTTAGCGACGTACCAAGAGCAGCTTGAAACGTTTCCCATAATCGCGAAGTGAACCGAGCGTCACGATCTGAAATGATGTCACGAGGCGTACCATGATTACGAATGATCTCGTCGGTGTAGATTTGGGCTAGTCGTTCCACTTTGTAGTCTTCTCGTATTGGCAAAAAGTGGGTTGATTTCGTTAGACGATCAACTATAACCCAAATACTGTCGTGACCTGATGGCGTGGGCGGGAGTTTCGTTATGAAATCCACAGCTATACTCTCCCACTTCCATATAGGTATCGACAGTTGTTCGAGTATGCCAGAAGGTCTTTGATGTTCAGCCTTGACTCTTGCACAAGTTAAACAGCTTCCAACGTATAGAGCGATATCCCGTTTCATACCCGGCCACCAGTACTTATAACGCAGGTCCTGATACATCTTGTCTGCGCCGAGATGAATAGAATACCGGGATTTGTGGGCTTCGTTCATGATAATCTTTCGCAAATCGGTCCGCCTATGGATCCAAATTCGGTCCAGATAATAGAATATCCCATCTGATTTGCTCACTAACTGAGCTCCATCATGATAGATCCTCTCTTTCTTCAATGTACGCTCGTTAAAGCAAGCATGTTGAGCTTCGCGAATAAGGGTTTCGAGATTGTGCTGGGCTTGGATGTTTCGGGTACTGAGCACGTAACTCTTTCTGCTGAGCGCGTCGGCAACCACATTCGCCTTGCCTGGGTGATAACGAATCTCACAGTCGTAATCGTTGAGAAGTTCTACCCATCGGCGTTGACGCATATTAAGCTCTCTCTGATTAAAGATGTGTTGTAAACTCCTGTGATCAGTGTAGATCATACACTTAGTGCCATACAGGTAGTGTTGCCAAATCTTCAATGCAAAGACAACCGCGCCTAGCTCGAGGTCATGGGTTGTATAGTTCTTCTCGTGGATCTTGAGCTGACGAGATGCGTAGGCTATAACCTTGTCTCGCTGCATGAGGACACAGCCGAGACCAAGGTTAGAAGCATCATAGTAGACAATGAAGTTGTCGCTTCCGTCGGGCAGCGTAAGAATTGGTGCGTTGCACAGCATATGTTTGAGGGTTTGAAAGGCAGTCTCTTGTGCGTTTCCCCACACAAAAGGCTTGTCCTTATGCGTAAGAGCAGTAAGTGGCACAGCGATCTTGGAGAATCCTTCGATGAATCGTCGATAATAGCCCGCTAGTCCGAGAAAAGAACGAACTTCAGACGGGTTCTTAGGCGTAATCCAGCTTTTGACAGCTTCAATCTTCGCAGGATCGACATGGATACCTCGACTATTCACTATGTGACCCAGAAATTGAACCTCCTCCAACCAGAATTCGCACTTGGAGAACTTGGCGTAGAGTTGGTTCCCCTGGAGTAGCTCGAGAACCAAACGTAGATGCTGCGCGTGTTCGGCCTTCGTTTTGGAATAAATCAAGACATCGTCGATGAACACGATGACGAAACAGTCAAGATAGGGCTTACACATGCGATTCATTAGGTCCATAAAAACCGCGGGTGCATTGGTTAGACCAAAGGGCATAACAACAAATTCGTAATGGCCATAACGGGTTCGAAAAGCAGTTTTAGGAATGTCTTCCTCTTGAATCCGTAGCTGATGATATCCTGAACGTAGATCGATCTTAGAGAAACATGATGCACCTTGTAGCTGATCAAACAAATCGTCGATTCGGGGTAAGGGGTATCGGTTCTTAATGGTTAGCTTATTCAACTCCCGATAGTCGATGCACATCCGGAACGACCCGTCCTTCTTTTTGACGAAAAGGACTGGCGCGCCCCAAGGAGAGGCGCTTGGGCGAATAAAGCCTTTTTCGAGTAATTCCTGGAGTTGGTTCGAGAGTTCCCGCATTTCGGATGGAGCGAGTCGATAAGGGGCTTTGGCTACGGGGTTAGCTCCAGGAATGAGGTCGATACGAAAGTCGATATCACGACTCGGTGGTAGTCCGGGAAGATCGTCAGGGAACACCTGAGGAAATTCACGAACCATTGGAACGTCTTTGACTTCAGCTTTCTTTTTCTTTCCCTTCTCCGCTACTACAATGTTGGCCAAGAAAGCTTGGTACTCCTTGCGGAGATACTTGCTGGCTTGAATACATGACATAAGCTTGAGGCCTTTCGACGCTGTTTCACCGTACACACATAGAAGATCACCATTCGCGAGTGAGAATTGAATCATCTTTTCGAAGCACACAACTTCAGCATGGTTTTCACGAAGAAAGTCCATGCCTATTATGACATCAAAGCTTCCGAGTTGCATCGGAATAAGGTCGATTGGGAAGATGTGATTGTTGAGTTCGAGGGTACAATCACGGAGTACTGAATTAACGACAATAGTTCTTCCTGTAGCAACTTCGACTTCGAATGACGAGGATAGATAAGAGCGCTTACGACTAAGGAGCTTCTCGAATTCAAATGACACAAAGCAGTTATCGGCTCCAGTATCAAACAAACATGATGCATAAATACCATTCACAAGGAACGTACCATTAACCACGTTGTTATCCGCCTGAGCCTGGCGGGCATTGATGTTGAAGGTTCGGGCATGGGCTGCTTGCTGCTGTTGCTGAGGCTGCTGTTGTTGCTGCTGCTGGGGCTCTTGCTTAACCACCCTGTTCGGGCACCTGTTTGCAAAGTGGTTAGGGTCACCACATGCAAATCAGACTCGAGCATTGACTGCAGGTGCTGGAGCTGCTTGTTGGCCTTGAGGGGCAGGGAGTAGAGCTTGGTTGGCAGTGGCTTGAACTAGGGCTTGACGAGGACCATAGCGACAATTCGCAGTGAAATGACCGTAGAGGTTGCAGTGAGCGCAAAAACGACAAGCTAGACCCACTGGATGATGATACGAACATGTCGGGCAGAGTGGGCGAGGGCCTGTGTATGCACGCTTTGCTGGCGGTGCATTGATCACTGGAGCTGAGCGCTGGTGCTGCTGCTGTTGAGCTGGTACAGCTTGTAGTGGAGTAGCGGTTGTCGCTGCAGCACAGCTCTTGTTGCTGGAGCTGTTGTTGTTGTTGTTCTTCTTCCTTCTCGATGACTTGGAGGATAGCAGGTGAGTCGGTGGGTGCTGCAGTGGCTTGATGCAGAGACTTGGTTGGCTTATCCCAGAAACCAGCCTTTACTCGCTTATCATTGATCTCAGCGGCGAGTAGGTAGGTTTCTTCGATCGTTGCTGGCTTGGCGGCGTGAACAAAGTCGGCTACACAATTGGATAGGGCTCGAATGTACTTCTTGATGGCTTGATCTGAGGTCTTGACTTGATCAGGACAAATGATGCTAAGCTGCTTGAAGCGAGCAATGAGAGCAGCGTTGTCTCCATCCTTCTGCTTGATTCCCCAGAACTCGTCCTCCAGCTTTTGGCGTTCATGAGGAAAGCAGAATTCTTCGATCATGATTGCCTTCAACTCCTTCCATGATAGACCGTAAGCTGCATCATTTCCGCGCTTGTTTCGTTCGGCCATCCACCAGTCTAGAGCACGGGACTGGAAGACGCCTGTAGCATTGAGAGTACGGAGATGTTTAGGACATCCGCTCTGGCGCAGAGTGACTTCGACCGAGTCGAACCAGTGAAACATAGCTGTAGGACCATCTTCGCCAGTGAACTCTTTCGGTCCGCATGCTTTGAACTGCTTGAAGCTGAAAGCAGCCTTGCTTGAATCCTTAGGGATTTCAGCTCGGGATTCTTCAGACGACTTGCTAGCGTTTTCATACACCTCACTCACAGCTTTCGCCACGGTTTTGGAGATGATCGCAGCGAGACGTCGGTCTCTCTTCTCTTGGCGAGTCAAACGGTGTCGGGATCCAGACGACGACATGGTCTGCATTAGACATCGTCACGAGACTCAACACAACGAAATCGAATCTCACCTCACATGTCTAGACTACTAAAGCTTAGAATCACGTCGAGTCACACATTACGTAACATATAGGCACATAATCACAGATACACAAAATCATAGAACACAGAAGTACACAAAGCACAGAATCACAGAAGCAGAGAAGCACGTAAGCACATAGAACACAGAACACGTAAATACCTAGGCACTTAATCACTGAGGTAGCCAGAAAATAGAAACCTATCCTTCAAAGTTCGCGTGTCGTTCGATTAGTATGTCGAATAGCATCGTATAGTATAGTCTAACTTAGTATGATATCGTCTAGATTCGCGATAACTGGGGATCGATTAGGGATAGAATAACAGTACGAGTCGTGTGTGTCGATTAAATGATAGCAGAATCGAATATCATCCCAAAATAAAACAGAGAAAGCAAATATAAACACAAAACAGAGAAAGCACACATAAACACATAAAATCAACAAGTCATCAGAGTACGCGGTTGCGGTTCTCTGAATTGAAACACATAAAATCGAGAGATAGATTGTCTGCGGCTACTAGACAACGACTACCCAAGGCATCTCGACTATTCACAGTAGACTTGTCATCACTTTCGTCTCTAGTGGTCGTGCTTCTTCCTCGATTCTTGGGCATTGCACACGCGTCTCCTAGGTCATACTTGTGAGTTCAGGTCGTTGGAGTCCATCGAAGCCTTGGTGAGATGAATAAAATACAGAACAAACTGCTAAGGTTAGGATTTCACCCCTTGGCTTAGCAATTTCTTCCTTGTTTTTAGTAAAATAAAGGAGATTATTCATCAAAATATGGATTTCACTCCTGATTTAGTATAATCTCCCCTTGTTTGTTGGTGTAAATAATGGGATAAGCATGAATAAGCGAATAAAATCAGCATAAGTCAGGCAGTTCGATCAGGAGTTTGCGGCTTTCACACCTATTCCTAACTAAATCACCCGACTTTATTTGGAAACTTGAGTGCAGTGATAGTGAAGGGTTGCAGAATAAGCACATAAACTTGGTCTGATGGTTCCTAATTATAGTCTAGGTCTCTAAGACAGCGACCCGGACTAGGTCGTGTCTAACCTAATTCCCTATAGTTATGGCTCTGATACCAATCTGTCACACCCCAACCGATGACGGAATCATCGGGGCGTGGCACTGAGCGAAACAGATTGTTCAGAAGTTTCCATAACAACTATTTATATAATCCAGTTAAAGATACGTCCCATACCGTATCCCGAATAAACAAACATGTCATTACAGATAATCATCCAAACAAGAAATTCCGTTCCGACAACTCAGATTCAAATGTTATTACAACAATTGTTTATCTGCTTCTAGACCCCTATTCTGTTGACTTTCTGGCTGTAATGCCAGAGGACAAGATCTACAGACAACTATGCCTTAGACGCTTGTTCTTGGCAGACAACTATTTGTTGGGGGCTTCTAGAAACTTATTCAAGCCTCGCTTTCCTAGCAAATAAGCATCCTAATTACCTGTCACATACGTTAAAATAAAGTCAATACATAAAATGTAAAGGTGGGCATACAAGTTTGATAATAGCATATAGAGTTCGAATAGTTTACGCATAACCAGGCACGTACACAGAGGAAAACAATGCATGTTAATTATCGACATGGGACCATCGATACCAACGACTGCGGGTTGACCGTCCAAGACAGTTCGCAATACATGATTACCACCGTAATCCATGCAAGTAATTGTCCTTAACAACCCCCGTGTGGACGGGTGTTGAGTCCAAACTATAGTACTATGTTGCTAAGGCAGGTAGATAGCACTCCACGTGTAAACATAATAAACAGCATTCATTTAGACAAGTAGCACATGCAAATGGTCAGCGTTCAAATAGTTTGTGTTTGATTGTGATTTGATAGGTAATGTATGTAACACCCAAAAGTGCTAAAAGCAAAAAGGGATCGAGTATACTCACAGTGATTGATTGTGGATTGAAGGGAGCGCTGAGAGTAAGATTAGCCTGAATAGTTCGATAGCACAACAATAAGTAACGCGGAAAAGTAAACAAGTATGGATGGATCGAATGGGCTGGTCGATCGAACGGCAGGTTCGATCGAACGGGCTGTTCGGTCGGCTGGTATGTCCGGTTGGACAGTCCTGTTCGATCGGCCGGTAGGCTCGATCGGCTGGGCCATTCGAGTGGATTGTTTCTTCCTCTAGTGTGTTTGTGTTTAAGTATTTAAACTTTTGAAGTTTTTGTTGCAGTATTTGAGAACACTGAAGTGTTCCTACCTTTCAAGTCGATCGATCGAACGGTTCGTTCGATCGGCTAGCTCACTCGATCGGCTAGCTCACTCGATCGGCTAGAAACTTCAGAATTGGTCCTCAACTGAATGTCACTCGATCGAACAGTCAGTTCAATCGGCTGGCATTCCCTACTACGAACGAGTTGTGTAAACGATTAAGTGTTGAAGCATAGTATCTCATGATCCGAACAGTAATGTTTACCAATCGAGTGACCTATTCGATCGAACACTACTTCGTCAATACTATACTTCAAAAGTTTGGAAAAGTGAGACGCCATGTGCTAGCCGATCGGCTGGCCCGGTCGATCGGCTGGTGTGTCCGATCGGCTGGGCTGTTCGATCAGCCTAGCCGTTCGGCCAGCAGTCTGACCTGGTCGGCCTTTCGTCTAACACTTGGTCGTCTGGTTACTTGTCATTATATCGAGGTAGTTTGGTAACGAGTTGAACTATGATACCTTCGTTCTTACCCGTCTCTCCGGCTTGGACAGGAATCACCCAAATCCGTCCGTTGAGCGGTTCGGAACGTCGGCTTAGAGTTTAACCCGAAATCGATGAACCTTGTTCATAGAACCCGAATCTTGAACCCTTTTAACTGTTTGAATGATTAGTTAGCCGGTTCAAGCTCCGTTTCTATTGGTTTGAAGGCATTGAGTGTAAAAGAGTTGAAAGAAAGTTGGGATTCCTTCTTTCAATCCTTCACAACTTGTGGATGTTTAGATCTTTGATAGATCTTAACTTGTTTATGTGGAAATCGGTTAGATCTAAGCTAATCATAGTCGAATGAGGCCAAAACATGATGTTCTTCAAGAACACCATGATGACATCACCCAAGAACACTTAGATCTTGGTGATTTCACGGTTAAAATCCAAGTTTTGAAAGATAGAAAGGTGTAGAATCAAGTAATGATCAAGATCGTACAAGAATTAGAGTGAAAACTTACCGGGATTGAGAGAAATCTGAGAAAAGGTAAAGAAGATGGCTGGTTCGGTCAGAGCTTTCCAGAAATGGAAATGAAGACAAGGACAACCCTATTTATAGGCTTCCAAAAGAGGAAAGTGGCAGCCGATCGGCCAGGAGCTCCGATCGAGTGGGCTGCTCGATCGGCTGGCCTGTTCGATCAGGTTGCCTCCTGTTCGATCCGCGTCCCACTTTGAGTATTTTGCGACGATTTTCGACGTTTCGATTTTGATGGACGATGATACGAATACGATAGAGTTCCTAGTCAAATTACTTTTAATCCCAACCGCTATATCTACATACAATCTTCTATAAGTCACGTTTCGATGTCGTTTTCGATTGCGTTCGATTGCCTTTCGAGTTTCGATTTGATTTTCGATTGATTTGCTTGAATACCACACCAAACATAAAGTAAACATGCACAAGTAACATATAAGGCACACACACGTATAACAATACCACAATTCGCATAATTCGAGTCTCGAGTTCGATGATTGTTGGATCGATTTGCTTACTGATCAGTTAACTTTATCGCATTGTTACTTCCTATCATTCACAGTCGTAGATCGGTTCGCGTTAAAACACATTTGATTACTTCGATTCTTGCTGATTACAACACTTACTCCACATAATACAACTAAAACATAAAATCGACTATCTATAGTCAAAGAAAGTCAAAGTTGACTTGGACTTTGACTTTGACTTTGACATTCGAAAACACAGGGTGTTACAAAAATGAACAAGGAGACCGTGAAAACTATAAGTAAACCAAACATGACTGACCAGGGAGCATAGAAGTCGACCAAAACATCCTTTTTGCCATCCAATACAACTTCATTAAAGTTGTTAGAATTCAGCACCACCATACTTAACTGAAGCATATTAAATATACCAATAAGACTTGAACTTATAACCTTTAAATAAAATGACATTTATTTTTGGTTGGCGAAAATGTTGATAGTAAGTACCTAAATGTGTTACCGTCTGCACTATGTTCCAATCTTACTAATTACTTCGTCTTGTCCCTTTCAAATGGTAGGTTCACTATGATCAACATATATACAATCTAACCCACATTCATATATGTGTATGTCTGTATGTCTGTATATATGTATATATACGTAGGAATGACACTTATGGGTCAATTGTTCACAGTTGGTTTATTGCTGAATTTTTGCGAGTTACCTGGTAGAAAATAAATGAAGATATAACATTTTAATAATAGAGATTAAAAAGAATTATGTTAAAATAAACAAATCAAAACACCAAAAAACACACTCTTTAGATAAAAAAACATATGGAAATCAGTTTTGAACATACCTACTTGCAATTAACCTATAAACTTCTTATTATAAACAACTCAAAACGCTACAAACACAATTGATTGAATAATGAACTGAAACTTGCTGCAACAATAATAAACAATTGATTGATTAAGTAATAAACATTTCAGTACTCAATCCAACAATCAATTTACCTAATCAATGAAATCTCATCAAATAATAATAACCATAAAATCTATAAACTTGCTGCTGGAATAATAGTGTGGAAGTTGGAACGAAACAGAGGATCAAGAAATTTGTATAGACATCAACATAGGGGTATCCAACAATCAATTTACCTAATAAATAAAGTCTCAAGAAATTTGTCATTCTGCCCCAATTAAGAACAAAGCGTATCTGAAAAACATATTATTAACATGAAAAACTATGAGCATACCTTTTCCTTGAATAATAAGAATATGATATCACATAGGCAATTCCTGAAAAGTAAAAGAATATGATATCTTTATAAGAAAATGTTAACGAAAACAATCAGAAAATGTTAATGAATTATACCAACTCAGATTTATACGGGTCCGTCATATCAACCAGAAAGCCACGATCCATTCCTGCAAACAAAAAGTATACTCATTGTCAATACAAAAATCATATGAGTAAAGGGGAAAAACATAAAACAAAACAGAGTTAGGGTTCAGATTTATTTATGAAACAAAAACAAACAATATGAAGAAGAATGAGATGAAAATTAATGACTATTGTAATTACGCTTAATATCAACTAAAAAACAACTAACCATACCTGAATAAAAAAAATCATTGTCAGTTAAGAGATTTATGAAACAATAAAAACACGTTATGAAGAACAATGAGAATAAAATTAATGAGTAATGCATTGTGGCTTCATATCAACCAAAAAAACACTAACCATACCTGAAATAAAACAAAAATCATCGTCTGTTAAGAGAAAACATAAGTACACAGTAAAATAAAATTACAAAAAAAAAAAAATCAAGGATTATGATATGTAGCAAAAAAAAAAAAACAAAAAATATGAAGAATCACCAGAACATATGTCACACCCCAAAAATCCACACGCGGAGTACCACCGCTTGGAGGCGTGACGTGACCAGGATCAAGCCACCAATCATATCGAACATAGCATTTAATAATAAAAGTAAATAATGTAATACATCCTGGCATGATTGATGTTCAAAACCCAACTTTGTTTAAGTAGCGGAAGCATGTAATTAAACCCAACATAGTTAATAGTTCGAAATATCATAAATGTTTAGCAAGCATTCACTCATCCTTACCCACAACGACCCGCTCCTCCTTGTGCAAGCTCCATAAGTACCTAAGGTCCTGCAAGGCATGCAGCAGAAAGTCAACAACTAGTTGAGCGAGTTCACAGTTAAAAGTTCAGTAATAGTATAGTGTGAGTAGTAGTAAGTTCGTTCGTTATATCATATATCATATTTCCATCGCGGCCTCCCAGGCAGGTATGCGAAGATGTTAGGGGATGTTCCTCCCCAAGTATTCTAGACTAGGTTTATTAGTATCGCGGCCTACCAGGCAGGTGTGCGAAGATTAGTAAGTTTAGTTCGCGGCCTTCCTAAGGCAGGTGTGCGAAGTCAGTCATAATATCGCGGCCAACCCTTGGCAGGTGTGCGAAGATCAGTTCAGTAAGTGTTACTAGTCTAGTCGTATCCTTTCGTTAGGTTCTACCATCTGAGTAAACACAATAATTCATCAAATCCCATTCCCACCCGGGAACCCCATGCCTTGGTTGTGTGAACTCACCTTGGGTTGCTCGGCAGATATACAAATGAAATGGGTTCTTGAACTAAGGTTGGTCAACCACGTCCTAACAGGGTTACCATACAAGTCAGGTTTTGACTTCAAGTAATGCACGTTGGATTCACATAAATTAACACAATATAAACATGTGAAGATCATGGTAAACACGTATTGCACATAAACAGTCAAAAGCATATAACATTCATACTTGTGCAATTTAAATTCAGCCCAATAGTAATTAGCCCAACATGTTGTGCGATCCACAACATGTTGTGCGATCCACATAAATCCCGGCCCAATTATCTCAACCAGTCCAATAATGTTCTCGGCCCAGTAAAATTAAACATAAGTGGCATTGTGCGATCCAAGCAGACTTGTGCGTTCTGCTTGGGTTGTGCGATTGGAACCTAGGGCTGTCCGGCCCAATAACTATCCAAACTGAATACGGCCCAACGATCAAACAAACAAAATTAACTAGTGCGGCCCAATAGATCATGTGCGATCCAAGGAACTTGTGCGATAGAAAACCTCTTGTGCGATTAACTTGGTGTGTCCGGCTTGTGCGACCAGATCAGCTTGTGTGACTGATCCACTCGTGCGAGCGGACATCTTGTGCGACCAAGATGCCTTGTGCGACCGGTTTATAATCCGAAAATTATGCATATCAGTTACAACCATAATTCTTGCCAATCAATTACCAAGTTTCCAATTTATCACATATCAATTAACAACTAATCTGTTTCTAATCATGCCCCTAATCGATCAAACTGGCATATCTAGCATTTCAATTCACATGAACCCTAATTCCAAACATGAACAATAATTCACCATACACTCAACCGGATTAAACCCACATACCATCCAAGTTCGAGCATATCACGGTCGGTTATCAATCATTCGGTTAACAACCATCTTGAACAATCTGATACATAAACAAGCTAACAATGCGAATTGCATAACATAACACAGATTAATCATCTATTCGGTTCTTAATGGTAACATCCGATTCATAATAAAGCGCACTTGTGAGCCGGTTTTATCACGATCGATCATACAATATTACTAGTTCATCATGCAATACATAGGAATCATAACATCATCTAACAAGATCACGAAATACTAACCGGTTAGAATCAATAGAGAGAGAGAGAGGATGATCTTCGGTTGTCTTGTGCCGTCGGGTTCGAAGAAGAGGAGAGGGAGCTAGGGTTTTGTGGACTTGTGTGTGTTATGATTTGCAACAAATAAGAAAACAAACCCCCAAAGGTGGTTGTTTGTTTGCGTAGGAGAGAAGTGGGCCGGCCCATCACGGCTGCCCCTTCTGGTCCGATTTCATAAGACACGGCCCCAAGTAGGTGGACTTGTGCGAGTGTGAGTGTTGTGCGGTTTGGGCTCAAGTAGCATAATCACACAATCACATAATCCTAACATATTACACATAACACATGCAACATAACATTCATATAATCATTCACATATCGCTCACATACGTTACATCAAGGTACAAAGATCGGTTTGGAAATACGAGTTGTCACAACATAGATAGAGACAAATTAACTTAGAGTTTATAATAGCAACACAAAACACACAAACTTAAATTGAAATTAGAACAATAAACTCATTACAACCCCATATCAAAGAACAATTAATGGATTAAACATCAACAACAACATAAAAACTGAGACATATAAAATTAGGGCTTTCTTATAACAACTAAAAACACACAAACAGAGATGGAATCCGAACAATATATCAACATAATCCATAACATAAGTAGCAATTGAAAGAAACCACTAACCGATGATTCAGGTTTGAAGACTGATGAAGAGAAACCAAAACAGGTGGCTAATTGGCATTTGAATTCTCCAATTAAACATAATAAACTGTTTATACGCGATAAAATTGGAAACATATTCATAGTTTTGTAGAAGATTTTCAAGTAATTGATGATTGATTGCGGTTTCTATATGAAAAGCATATCAGCGGTTTCAAAACTGAATGAAACGTGTTGGAGAAGATTTATAATTGTGATTGAGAATTGAGTGAGTTTCCATATAAATCATTTTGCCGCTTAAACAACCAATTCTCTGGCCAAAGAGAATAGCCACATCAAGGTCAAATAGTCAACCATTATTTTGCTTTAGTATAAGAGATAGATATAAAATTATATTAATTAAGACTATAATATGTTTCATACCATTTGAAATGCTAGATAATAAAGTTTTAGGGACATCACCTACAGAACTAATTAAGAAATTATTAGTTGTAAAAAAATAGTTTTATATTCAATCAAGATATAATTAAAATTAAGAGTTAAATAAAAAGTAATGAAAATCTTACAATTTGAATCATCATCGGTTGTTAGTTGTAAAAAAAATTATATTCATCTATACTATATAATAAAGTAAATTGATGGGGCATGTGTTGGGGTGTAAACAAGTCCAGAGGCTCGAGAGCTACTCGTTATTGGCTCGGTTAAAAGCTCGAAGGAGCCGAGCTTTAACGAGCCCGAGCTCGAGCCTGAAATACAAAACTCGATTAGGCTCGCGAGCCTAAACGAGCCCAAACAAAAAAGTTATTTATTTTATATATAATATATAATAATGATAATAACATTGGCGAGCCGAGCTTTGGATCGTTTAAGCGATACTGAAACGAGCTAGATCCGAGTTTTTAGCTCGTCTGAGGTTGTTCTTAAAATAGCTCGAGCCAAGTCGAGCCGAGCTCGAGCTTTAGGTTTTACTCGCGAGTCGAGCACAAACTCAAATAAGTAGACTCGAACCGAGCCGAGCTTGAGCTCGAGCTTCATAAAACCATGACGAGCCGAGCTCGAGCCCAGTCGAGCTCGGGCTCGACTCGGTTCGTTTACACCCCTAGGCATGTGTCGTATTATTATGCATCAGAATTGTTTTTTCACCCTTTTTTCTCTCCAATTTAGTTAATATCTTTAAATTACTCATAATCTTTAATTTTTTAAATAATTAATTCGTTTTCCACAAAATAAGTAAAAGATAATTATACAATTGAATTTAATTATTAATTTTACACTCACACACAACATTTTATCCCTATTATAATAAATTAAATAAGTATGGTTTAAAAATATTATTATTATTATTATTATTATATATTATACATTAATAATAGGCTCGTTTAAGCTTATGAGTCTACTTAAGCTCGATAATTAAAGCCTGATTTGAACTAGTTCTTTTCGGTAGGGGTGTGTATGGGTCGGTTTTTACCATTAACCATAACCGCTAACTTCGGTTATGAAATTTTCTTAACCATAACCATAACCATAACCAAACATCGGTTACTGTTAATTGGTTATGGTTCGGTCTCGGTTATATTCAGTCAATTAACCAAGAAAAGTTTGAAATAAATATAGGTGTTATTAGGGGTGTGCACTATTAGGACTTAGCTTGGGTCTTTTTATAAAATAACCAAGACTATACTTTTTGGTTAAACTAGTGATGTGAAATTCCCTTTAATAATTTAAATTCTCAACAAAAATATTACGATCACAATACCTGTGTTCCTCATTAAAATAAAAGGACATCTATATCAAGATCATTTTGTTACTTACACACTTTTATCTTAGTAAAAAAATATCTACATGGTTAATGTAAAACATAAATCTATTACTAGTTGTAGGACCCGTGTGACCACACGGGTAGCTTTAACAACCATCGAAATAGATTATAATACATCATTTAAATTGTTTGTATTTAGTTACATATCTTTATAAAACAATGTTAAAGACAATATGTGTTAGGACATAAAAATTTTATTACCGTGTTACGAAAAAATTATTAGTTCATGGTTGATATAGAAATTAGCTAACTAATTGATAATATGTTGTCTAAAATGAAAGCATGACCTAATTTTATATTGTCTAATAATTAAAACATGACCTAATTTAAAACACCCGTCCGATGGACGCGGGTACATCGTAAACATTGAATGTAAGCCTACGTTTATATGTAAAATATGATGTGAAATTATTTAATGAATTCGCATTCGCATATATATCATTTAAATTCTTTGTGTTTAGTTACATATCTTTATAAAACAATGTTAAAGATAGTATGTGTTAGTGTACATGTTTAATATAGAAATAAACTAAGTAGTTTATAATGTGCAAAGTTTTTTCCTACATCTATATGTAAAATATGATGTGAAATTATTTAATGAATTCACATTCGGATTATAGTTATGAATTGACAACAACATCAGGCATATAAGTCATAAGTTCAGCTACAAAACATTCAGAAACAAAAGTCCTCTGGCTCAATGATGGTTGATGTCATTAGGTGCATTGAGACCTAACGTCAAGAATTTAATGGCTTAAGTATAATTATAAGCTTATTAACGAATGAGACCAAATTAATTTAAAATTTAACCTTATGATAACCAAAAGGCAATCTTTGTATAGTCTGAAACATAAGTCATCCTTGAACATGGGTCATCAGCCAAATCAAATACTAAAAAACAGATTATATCCCTGCATGAAAAACAAAATGGATAAATTTAGGGAAAATGGGTTTTAAAAATGATAACCCAACAGTAGAGGATCTCATTCTACAACTCCGATAAATGCAAGGGTGTTCTCAAATAATGGTTCCTAGATATTTGAAAACCAACTAAGATCGATAAATGCTAAAAGTACTGCTTCTGTGGACATTTGTCGGTCTTCAAACATCTAGGAAGCATTATTTGAAAACACCCCTGAATTTATCGAGGCTATAGAATGAGATCCTCAAATACCGGGTTATCATCTTTCAATCACATTTTCACTAAATTTATCAATCTTGTTTTTCATACCTCATCGAGTCAACCTATTCGCCTGCAAACAGATCGAGAAAGCTTGAAGTATAACCTATACTTAATTATATGGCACCGGATTTTCACTGATTCAAGAATCTTAACATCAGCTGACACAAAGAACCAATTTACAAACATCTTAATACCAATCCATAATTCAGATTATTAACTTCTGAATGCACTAACCGGTTTTTCCTGAAGAATTGTTGTTTGGTCTGTGTGATGTGATGTCAATTGTACTGTAATTCCACTTCTTGGCTGTATTAACACGTTAAAATCTTAAAACATAAAAGCAAACAAAATGTTCCAAAAAAAAAAAAACAAAACACAAGTAGTTAGTTATATGCTTACCAAACTTGAAGTGTTGCACCGCAGCCTCCACATGTGTACCTCGGTTTGCTGCTTATCAAACTAACATCGTAATCAGCAAATTGCTATTATCATCAAAACACGTTTAATGTAACATCCCGAAAAATATAAAACTTTATAATAATATAAAGTTTAAATAAATGAGAAATTACCCTCTAGAAATTTTTAACTTAGTTAACTAACAAGCCCAAGATTAAGTTACATTGGGGTTAAAACCAACAAAAGCTATGTTAACAAGTTAAGGGGGCCAATATTGTCAAAAATGGAATTTAATTTACTAAGTTAGTAAATTAAAAATAAAAATAACCCAAACACCCCCAAAAGCTACACTCTGATCGACTAGAGAAACCCCAGGGGCGACACCCACCATTCCAAACCCTAGTTCACAAGAAATCCTGCAAATTGAAGGCCTTAATCAGTTAGAAATCGAAATCCAAGCATAGAATCGTGATCACCTTGTCGAAGGGATCCTAAGGTATGTTGAATTAGGTCATTTTCATTCGATTCAAAGTTCATGTATGTGATCAAAATCGAATGTAGAGCTTAATTATGTGTAGTAAACATGAAATTGGATGTAATGTAAGGTTTAGGGACAAACCCTAGATGATTTCTTGTCAAATTCTTGCATGATAGTTGTATAAGATCAAAATCACCATAGTGGGTGATTAGCATGTTAGTAAAACTTGATGAACACTAGGATTAAAACTCTTGTTCTAGTGTAAACTGAAATTATGAGGAAAACTCTAAATTGTTAATGTTAACATATAGACATGTAGTCAAATTGAAGTTAATTTTGGTGATAAACTCGAGTCATGGACTTGGTTTAGATCATATAAAAATCTGACCCGTTAGGTGTTTGATAAAATGCCTAAAAGAGGGTAAAATGCTAAAAGTCGGGCAAAACGCAGATTTGAATACATTAAGAAATAATGCGTTAAAGCTTACGAAAGGGGTTCTAATTTTTGTTATAAATTGAACTCTTTAGGCAAGGAATCCGGAACGTCAAGTGGACACGCCGGAAGTGATACCCGCGGAAAAGGTGTGCTTTAAAGGTACGTGACTTTAGTCTCGTTGCATTACGTAATAACGTTTAGTTTTAAATGTATAAACGATGTCGAATGGTAATTGATGCGTTGATGTATCGTTAAGTGGCGAAGTTCACTAGATCATCAACGGGTCAAAAGAAACATTAGGACTTTGGTTTGGTATGATGATAAAGTGATGGTTTTCACTAGATAGCCAAACGGGTCAAAATGTTGTGTGAAAACAAATTACATGAGTAGAGACTTAAAAGTCTCATAATTTGCAAGATGATAGATGGTAACACATCAACAAATTTGGTCATGACATTTTAAGTCTACGAACCCGGTATAACGGGTCAAAACAATAGAAGTTGATAAAAGGTCTCGTTTGAAACGGGATGCCTGAATTCCGAGAAAACAAGTGCTTAGTTCGGAGAATACACGAAGCCATGGTATGGCACGTATACTCCAAGGTCATAAGCCCGGGAAGTTGGGTAACTAAGTTCAATGGGTCCTAGGGATGGAATTATGGAACCATGTTCCTTGTTAATGGGTTGTAGAAATTGAAACCAAGAAATTATGAGCCGAACGTTGGTATCTTGGTTTTCGTGATGTATAAACTATTTGGTTGGGTCTGCAATCTTATTACAGACTCATAGGCGAAAGAATCGACGAAATCGGATTAACGAGTAAAAAGTTATAAACCTTTAAAGTTGAAAATGGTTAAGAGGCAAGAATGCAGAACCCACCGTAACTTACGGTGACACCGTAAGTTACGGTGGACATCAAAAGCCTACGGTGTGAACCTTCTGATTTACGGTAGAAACATAAACATTCCAGGTTCCCCATAACTTACGGTGACACCGTAAGTTACGGTGGAACCCAGGAAAAACAACAAAATTTTATTATGTTTTGTTTGATGCTCGAGTTGTTAAATTTCTTTTATACGTATGGCATTATTGTCAAAAACTAATATTTTAGTGTTTGACCTTAGGTATGGATGAGTTCCCTCGGATGATAATCAAGCATGCTTGGCAAGAACCGAACACGTGTTTTGAAGCTTCCGCACTAAATATAACTATGTCTAGAACTCTATTATGTTGCAAATACTTTTGTTAAACATGTCTTAAATCCCTTAAACTAGTGGTTGTTTACTAGCAAGGGATATATTTTAACTTGTTAAGTTCTTTTGTACAATGTTTTGGTATTACAACAAGTATGTATGGTTCTCAAAGAAAACGAAGTGCTTTTGTAAACTTTATTTGTACCTTAATCAATATAATTATTAGTTATATTCCGTTCAAATATTAAGGGTGTTACATTTAAGTGAAAAGTAAACTGAATGAAAAACAAACAAAGATCATTGAATCTATAAACAATCCATCCAGACTTGCCTGTGTGTTGAATTAACCAGTGATTGTTTATGTAAGCTGTTGTTGTTGGCTTCATGATCATCGTTTTTGACATGCCTGATGGTTCTGGTGGTGATTTCTACGGGTGATTCTCGTGTATCAGCCAACCAAAATAATTAAAAAAACAAATCAAACACTACAACAAAACAAAAATCATTACCACAAACAAAACGAATCAAAAAATATGAAACCTTTATCAAACTACAAATTCTTGAAATTACCAATCACGACTAAGAACAAACATACCAAGAGCATCTCCAGGGATGGAAAAAGTACCTTATCTTTTTGATTGAACAACAATCGAGAATTGAGAGTAACCACCTGATCTGTAGGAGACAGTTGCTTCAACCTTAACATCTTCACAGTCACTCTGTATCAATGGCCACACGAACCAATTTACAAACGATGATTCAACCAAATTCACAGTAAGCTGGCCACACAAACACCTGTAAAACAAAACACAGGAATCGGTTACAAACGTCAATTTATATGACCGATCTACAAACAAAAAATTGGAAAACTTACCAGCGCCATCACATACAGCTAAATAGGCATCTCAGACTAACCAAACTCCATTTTCTTGTATAGATGTAACAACAATTATACACGATCCCTTTTCAAGAAAGACAGAGTTAATATGATTACTTCTGTTGTGCATTAAATGGCCAAACAACTCCCCATGCATTTTCAAATTTTGCCTGCTCAAAAAAAGAAAACTTTTTCAATTTAATAACAAATAAAAAACAGATTATATATACATAATATCATAAAAAATTCGGAATTATGACATCAGCGGGGTCAATGTGGCGTAGCTAATATAATGACACGTAGGCAAAACTACCAGTCGCTTCTAAGCTCCTTCAATGTGGCATAGCTAATATATATCACCACTCTGGGAGTACCGCCAACCATAGAATTCTTGGAAAACACCATAGTTTTAGTCTCAGGTGAGAACCATCTTATCAACATCATTGACTGAATATCACTTGCAATCTAAAAAACGTTGTCTTATGTGTTCGAAGTTGCAAAACATTTATATTGTCAGAATGCCAAGCTCAGATTGTGCATAAAGATGACAACACCATGGCTGCAAGAGAGGTTGCATGAACAACTGCCATCCTACAACCTTGCCATACCATAATGCTATCTTCATTCAATTTTTACACAGTTTGCAAAATCATCATAGCCTCATGTTGAAAGCACAAGAAAAATGCACTTTGAATTCATTTTTATTCATCATCACAGTCAACACTAAATGATTTGCTAAAGTAATACAAATGATTTGAAAATGTCAGACCTCGCTTATATTCGGGCAGACGTTTGCTTCATCATAGTTTTAGTCTCAGGTGAGAAGCATCTCATCAACATCATTGACTGAATATCCCTTAGGTGACATCGATCTAATTATCATCAACCAAACATCGATTACACCCAACGCTACCTAGAACAGCTGCGAACGGCAGCCGGCAACGATTAGGACATGTTGCAACAACACGCCAGATCTCGCCATCATAGCCTCAGATGACAAAAGCATTTAAGGTGATCAAAACTGAACCGATTAATTTTCAAAATAAAAAAAAATCATAATTGAATCTTAATGTAACAACACATACAGGGTCAGTCAACACAGTTGAGATGATACAGGTTCAGGTAATAAAAAGAAACCCTCTGTTGTAGAAGCAACCAGTGAGAGTGTTTTAATGGAATTTTTAGGAGGGGTCAGTGACATTGTCGAGAGTTGTCAGGAAATGCTATGACAACCCTCGACAACGTCACCGACCCCTCCAAGTTTTCCACCAAAACACTCTCACTGGTTGCTTCTTCAACAGAGGTCATCCTCTAATCTCCCTTAATAGCTAAGAACGTGACAAGTAGGCAAATCGAGGCCATCCTCTAATCTCCCTTAATAGAATCCTGAATTCAAACCGTTACATAATAAAATTTGATAAATTTAATTTGATCAATTTAATTGATTTGAGATAAAGCAAAACCAAAACTGATGCATTATTTACTAAATGATTTAAACTTCCAACTGATGTTAAAAGCGACCATTTTTATGCAGTGAAAACGGGCTGGGGTTGAAATGCGCATTTTTTGTATAGTAAAAGTCAACCATATTGGACAAGAATAGCTTAATCGAACATCATAAAGACTTTTTGAAAGGGTCAATCGAAACAACCCCTTGTTGAAAGGGTCAATCGAAACAACCCCTTATTGAAATGCCCAATTCAAATGTTAATATAAACGGAAAGTGACAGAAGGCTTACATTAGCTGGATCTGGTGCAAAAGTGATGCAATTGGCCATTCCAACATCTCAGGATCAAGAGCGCATAGCCACAGTCCAATTTGCAACAACAACATATGATACACTCCAGTTACGTGTGATATTTTCATCATCGCCAAATTTATCTTCATCATCACTATCCTATTAAACGAATATCTACGCAACCAACATAAGTAATGTAAATATTAAGAAATCTAATTACAAAAAAAAAAAAAAAACAAAACAGAATAGGCAAAATTGATAACTGGAATTTGAAAACAGTATAGCCGATTTTTCCTTCGAGCAATCAAGGTCATGTTTAACTCATTTTAACTAACCAATTCCAAACAAAACTGAAGAAAAACTCGATTATAGCATTCACCACCACATCCATTGATGGCTTCCAACTATTGCGACTTCTGAAAAACTCGACATGTAATCAATCAATATGGTAGACGAATGCTATAAGTGCATGTAGTTTATATACCAATTTTTGCATAATTACTAAACCAGTAAAGTGAAGAAAGAAAAAGAATCTTTTCCTTCTCAAAAGCAACTCTGAAAAAACCTACACCAATTCAATTCAATTTAATTTTCCTAACTTTAGTGAAAATGATATTAAAAATAACTAATGTTATCAGATGTTAATGAACCCTAGTTTTCTACATTAAAGATACATATATTCATGAACCCTAGTTTTCAACATCTATGCAATAGACTTGAAATTACATTAAAAATAACGAACAAAATTACAACCTGCCACCACAGCAACCAAAACCATAGTTTGCCTAAAATCGGATAAACCTTATTTGTGCCCTAGATCATTGGAATCTCCACTTACCAAACCATAGTTTTCTTGAAATAAAACAATCGGACATAAACATATACAGACATAAACCCGAAAACATCAAACAATCAGTACGGGTAGACTTACAGATGAAACTGAGAACGGATAAACCCTAGATCTGAACGAATCCACTGAAACTGAAGATTTTGAGAGGTGAAACTCATTCGATCTGCTGTCGTATAGAGAGATCTGGTGTCACTGAGAAAGGCATATCTTGAATCGCCATCGATCGCCAGAGAGAGAACAGAAGATGAGAGGTGGTTGAGAATGAGAGAATTATAGAAACCCTAGGAGTTAAGGGAGAGAGAGCAGATTGAATTTCAATTTCAAAAAAGTGACATAATATGGAGCCAAATTTTAAGATTTTTAAAATTCAAATTACCTCCCTTTAATTATTTAGATTAATAGATTTATATATATATATATATATATATATATATATATATATATATATATAAATCCAAATTATGACATCAGCAGAGACAAGTGACATACCTTAGGAGTTGACACATAGGCTGATTTACATCAGCCAAAAGTCTCTTATTATAGATAGTATAAATATAGACTTATAATTACATGTTTGGTTCCGTTTCGGTTATATCGGTTAACCAAAGCTTCATAACCGTGACCATAACCGACTAGTCAGTTACACAAAGTTTTCATAACCATAACCATCGGTTATGTTAGTTATCGGTTAATAATGGTTCTGTTATATCGATTATGGTTTGGTTATCGATTTTGGGGTTTTATGGCCCAATAAGCCCATAAAAAGATAAACATCCTTCTTCACCCTGCAAAAAGGTAAACAAACACACATACAATACAAGCAGCCATTACACACACAACAAGATCAAGATGAACACAGACATCACCGCATCAGCCAAACCCGAATACCCAGTGATCGATCGCAACCCACCCTTCACCAAAACCGTCGGCAACTTCAACACTCTCGACTACCTCCGCTTCACCACCATCACCGGCATCTCCGTCACCGTCGGCTACCTCTCCGGTCTCCTATCCTCTTCTTAACCCACTATTATTATTACTCAATCTCTGTCTAATCTTCTCATTAACTTAAGATCTGGGTTCATTTCTGCAGGAATAAAGCCCGGGATCAGAGGCCCATCGATGGTGACCGGAGGGTTGATCGGAGTTATGGGTGGTTTTATGTATGCTTACCAGAACTCTGCTGGACGCTTGATGGGCTTTTTTCCTAACGATGGTGAGGTAGCTCGTTACAAGAAGTAGTTTTTCACATTTTCCCCAATTTTTTTTCAATCTAGGGTTTTGTTTTGTGTGATGAAATGAACATCTTACGGGTCAATTGAGCATATTGTGATGCTTTATAAGATACTGACATGAACGTTTTTTTAATAATTGGATTCGTGTTGTTGGTTTTGTTGTTCTTGTTGCTTTCAATTTGAGAAATTGAAGAACTGTTGGCTAATAATATCCCTTCATTTGGGTATTTTTGTTGCTTTAAATTTGGAAAATGTTTGAGAAAATGTTGCTTTAATGTTATGATCTGGATTTGAATATTTGAGATAATCTTTTGCTATTGAAAGTGTTTATGAATCGGTCTGTTTCGGTGTTGAAATGTTAGGATTCTGCATTCATGTATAGTTCTTGATTTGATATTGTTTTCGAACCAATGTGTATGCTATCTGCATGAGTTAAACCGTACCTGAAACGTTTAGGATGATACATTTCGCTAAACATGTACCGATATCATCTGCAGTGTTGTAAGAATCACTAGGCGCTAGTAGCGATTAATCGGGATTAATAGGGATTAATCAGAAATAGTCAGATCGGGATTTCTATATATAATTTTTAGTTATATATACACACACACGTTTTTATATATAGTTTTTTATAGTAGACATGTTTTAACCTCACATTGACCAATTTTTTTTTAAGTAAGTGACTGGATTTTATAAGGTTTGGTCAAAATAGGACCGGCATTGATCGCCTAGCGATTAATCGGTCATAAATCGGTGAATCTCCGATTAGTGATTAATCGGAGACTAGTCGGGATTTTTACAACACTGATTATCTATAAGGCAGCAATTAGGTTTTAAGATTTTCATGATTTGGACCTTGGTTTAAAAGGCTTTCATTAGGGGCACTTCATGGAGTCAAAATTAGTTAGGGTTGTTTTTTACCTCTTAATGAGGCTCTTAGTGGTTCAAACCTCATACTGGTTCAGCACTTAGTGGTTTAGACTGTTTGTTTCGCGAGCAGATGTCTGAATGGTTAAGACATTTGCCTCTGAATGGTTAAGAATTATACTGAGTCTGAATGGTTAAGACCTTTAATCTGAATTGGTCAGACATTTGTCTCTGAACGATTAAGCATTATACTAGCTCTTAGTGGTTCAGACCTCTTGCTGGTTTAGCACTTAATGGTTCAGACCTCTTACTGGTTTAACACGAAGTTGCCAAACAACCCCTTAGGGTCTATAGGAGGAGGCTTGTAATTTTCTATATATCTTTTGTAGCATCATTTGATTTACCCAATATTTAGAGACAAGTAAGCTTTATATATGAAAATTACATACATGTACAATCTGAAAAGCAAGCAAGCAAGCTCTACAACAACCCGCTGCACAAAATTATGGGAAGTACATGCAGCGCGTGCCAAGAAATCGCACCTTATGCTACCAAAAGCATAGGGGGTTGAGCAACACCTCACATACGTTACATGATGCGCACGCCAGCCAAGGCTTTTGGGATGTAAACACCCGAAGCGTTTCTTGCTTTTATAAACCCAGATTGAATTTAGAGGCTGCTACACAAATGACCATTCTTTCATGGACTTTTCATACAAATGGGAATTGTATCTGCTACAATTTCCAGGTTAAGATGATGCATATGTTTGTTGACAGAAAAAAGTTGTACTTGCATGCATTGGTATATCCATGAGATTTTATTATGTTATGCACATCAAAATGTATAAAAAGAAAATCAATACGCTAGGTTAATAAGTTATTATTTATAGGCTAAAGGGTTTTAAGGTGGTTTTTGGATATTTTATGATTCTGTACAAGCTACTAATACGAACACCTTCAAAAGAACATCTACCAAGTATCGTAATACTTGTATGATATTGTAATGTAATGAATGCTGGTGTGCTACTATTGACTCTGCACTATATCATGATGCAATAAGTGTGAATGAAATTACTTAATTGATTAATCTTACTTTTTACGTATATATCAATTAATTTCATCTAATTTTCTAAAGAAATACATTTATGTGTATGACTTGTCATTATGAAATTGTTTAACTGAAATTATTCTAACCACTTCTAATCAACATTTCTGATGATTTTAAGCCATTAAACACACTTGACAAACATCCATCTATTGGAATTTAACATGGGTTCACTTGCTTCCTAAATGGATTACAAGTGATTAACATCGCTAAGAGAAGCTGAGAGTCAGCTTAGACACATATTGAGAGCTCTAATATGTGGTTAGAATCATCGTTCCTTTTTTTCGAACTATGGCGTATTATTAACCACGACTAGAAAGCAAATAGCCGGAAAAAAAATACATTAGAGGATTTTTTAACCGCACGATTTCAATTTTAACTTCCCGTTTCGTCTTCCTTTCTTTTCCTTTCCTTTGTTCTTTTTTTTTTGACCGCAACATGTTTTGTTATTGTAGTTGATTATTTTGTTCTATTGGGGTGTGTAAGGACATAAAGTATGATATGCAACCAAGCTCGGGGTATACTCTCAACAACCCTAATTAAGATGTCCCTTTGTGGGATTAATTCGAAAGTGACTAGGGATCACATGGCCTTTGAGTGGCCAGGTCTGTTTTAAGGCCATTTGTTATACCTAATGAATGTGAAAATAAGTTCTGTTGACGCCACAAGATATATATTTGGGCGAACCACAGAAATAATCAATTTAACTGTGATTCTTTAGAATTGTTACCCAAATTCTGGTGAAGAAAGCATATATTCCGGCGAACCACAATTTGCATCGGATGTGAGATTCATGTGTGACGATTGGATAACAGTTCATAATTTGCATTGTAAGTAAGGAATAATAAAGTACAATTATTAAAAACGTCAAAATATATTGAAACTTTACGTATCGAATATTTGAAACTTTTGGGACTTTATGGGTCTTTTAGCCATCGGAGTCACAAATTCTAACATTTTTGATCGAACCTTATCCAACCTACTATTGAGGTTCGCCACCTGTATGTTAATCTTTAAAAATATGTCAGTTTTCGCCGGTAAATACCATAGTTGTCAAAGGCACAAAGGGCTTGGGTCTCAATGCAAGGCGTTTAAAAAGCGAGGGCTTTTTTAGGCGAGTCGTTTAGTATAAAAATACAACTTTTAGGGATTTTAGACATATTTTAGGCTTCTTTAGGGCTAGTTTAAGTTGTTTCCAGACTTGTTTAGAGTTCTTATTATTGGTTCAAACATGTTTAAACCTGTTCAAATGATTTTTGACAGGAATTTCATTGGAATTTGGCCTGAAAATGTGCCTGAGGGCATGAAAGTGGGGCTTTTGAAGCGAAGCGAGAAGGCTGGGGTGAGCCTGAAAAGTGAGCCAAGGCGCGTGCTTGGGTTAGCCTTGACAACAAAGGTAAATACTATTAACCAACTCATTTTGAAAATCACTTGATAATCATGATAACCATTTGGAAATCATTTAATAATCATTGGGATAGATTCTTGTTATCAAATTTACATGCTTGTCATACATTCGGGAACCAATATAATAACCGGTATTTGATCAATATATATACACGATTAATTTTATGTCAGTTGTATACCTACACCCCGCGCTTTATATTATATTGTATTGATAAAGAATTCACATGTGTTCAATAAATCACATAACTACATTTTAACAAGAGTAAATTACAAGTTTTGTCCTTTATGTTTGTCTCAAATTTCAGGCGCTGTCCTTTACCTTTAAAATTGATGAGTTTTGTCCTTAATATTTACAAATGTTACACGGTTTGTCCTTTAGCCCTAACTCAATTAGATTTTTCAGTTAAATCAGGTCATGTGCGTTGCACATGAGGGCAAATAAGTCATTTCACCAACCCTTCCACTTTTCCCCATTTTATATCCACCCAAACCCTATCTCCAACCACCTTCTGCAACCACCTACCCTCCGGCCTCCACCACCATTACCACCGGACCACCATTACCACCGCATAACCCACAACTAACACTGCACCACTGCTGCCATCCACCATCGCAACAGAACCCTAACTCCACCACTCGACCACAATATGGCTTTGGATATCTCCACCAATCGATCTTCCAAAAACTGTCTTCATGAAGGTTCTTATCAGCACAGAGCAAATCAGATTCAACAAGTTTTTTTGCGGTGATATAAACGATGGCGGTGCTAGGGTTCCGCCGTGATAAATAACAGCGGCGGTTTAACCCTTGATGGTGAGTGACAGGGATAACAACCACATCTAGGGATCAGATGTGTTCTTTCGACAAACCAGGTAAACCCCAACCACGAACAATATGTACACTCCACCGTCTTCTCTTCTGTCGCGTCAAATCCTTCACCCATCGTCAACAGCCCACATGCCTAAAAACGCCCACGTGCCTTGAATCTGGGGTTTCTTGGGTTGTTGGTATTCTGTGATTGAGATTGTCTTGGTGGATGATGTTGAGATGCATTTTAAGGGATTTAAATGAAAAGTGAAGATGTTGGGTTTGAGATTGGTGGTTATTGGAGGGTTGGGAAATTGGGGATTTTGGATTTGGTGGTGCCTGGTGGGAAATTGGAGGGTTGGGAAATTGGGGATTTTGGATTTGGGGATTTTGGATTTGTGGTTTAAGATCAATTGAATAATATCTTGTATGAAACTTTATGAATTTGGAAGCTTAGTCTTTGTTGGTAATTGAAGAATGACCTAAGATTTGTTGAATTAAAGAAAGATGAAAATAGGGTTTCATCATATAAAGATACAGTAAACTTGTGCCATGATGATGGGTTGCAAATGTTGAATTGAGTGAGCTGGCATTTATCACGATGAAGAAACAATAATCAATCAAGGAGATAAAATAATAATAGTATAAATTGAAATATATATATTATTTTTTATACAATAGTCCCTACATATTAGTTATTTACACAATAGTCCCTGGAAACATGAAATGACAAGAATGCCCTCATGTGCCTTGCACATGATCAGTTTTAACAAAAAAAATTAACTAGGTTTGGCCTAAAGGACATAACGTGCAAGATTTTGAAACATTAAGGACAAAACTCATCAATTTTAAAGGTAAAAGACAGCGCCTGAAATTTGAGACAAACATAAAGGACAAAACTTGTAATTTACTCTTTTAACAAAAAAAAATGGGTGAGGGACAAAAATGGGTGAGGGACAAACTCTAATGGATTGGTCTAAAATCCAAATCAAACTTCCTACTGACAATCCAACTAATCAGTTGTGTAGTTGTGTATGATTAGAATATCTCAAATGAGTCAAATGTAAAGCTACGAGAAATTAGATAAAATGCTTGGTTTCTTACATTATGACAATTTGGAATACTTATTTTTGTAAATTTTGACACACTCCAAAAGTTCCGATTTAATAGTTGAGACATATTTATAAACAAACTAGTTTATAAACCCGCGTACTACACGGGTTTGAAGGTAAAAATAATGTAATTTTATAATATGTAAACCAGTTTACATAAATGAATTATTCTTATTAAATCAAACATTGAAAATCAAGATACACATTAACAAATTTCTAAACACTTCTTTATACACTGTTTTGTTTGTAATTTGGCAATCCTCATTAAGTATGAGTAGCTTAAGGTCATCTTTACTTTTTGCTCTGGACAATGCCACATATTATTGGTCATGCGTAAAAACTGGTTTTTTAGAAACAAACCAATCTTACACAACAATTGTTCCCGACATTTATCAAATATTATTTATTAGATATGCTCCTAAACAACGTGATTGCCATCGTTCCCGAAAAGGCTCCTTACTGTAATAAACAATGAATTGGTAACCTTGAGCGAAATAATCTAAATAAGGAATTTCAAGCATACAATTAAAATACATATGATATAAATTTGTTTGTGAAGATAAATTTATA
Source organism: Helianthus annuus (assembly GCF_002127325.2). Taxonomy (NCBI): domain Eukaryota; kingdom Viridiplantae; phylum Streptophyta; class Magnoliopsida; order Asterales; family Asteraceae; genus Helianthus; species Helianthus annuus. The sequence continues at coordinate 11,123,675 of NC_035440.2, forward strand.
TATGTAATCACATATGATAGTTATGAAACCGAGAATAATGTCTGCATAGAGAATAAAGATCGATTAGAAAACTTACCTGGTGTGAGTTAACTTGCAGGGAGACGCCGGTGATTATAAGGGTTTTTGTGAGGCTACTAAGATGAGCAGTTCAATTATAGGATTTTAAAGAGGGTTTAGTTATGATTTTTAATTCTAATTTAGAAAATCAAAGTAAATCTAATTAAAATTTGTTTTCCATTGGTAACATAATAATCGAATTCATATTAAATTTAAAAGGCTTATAGATCAAATTAACTTGTATTTTAAAAGCTCAATAACGTTGAAAATTGTCAAGTGGTATTTTATGGAATCATTTTAAAAGTGTATAGATAAAAGTAACTTGTATTTTAAAAGCTTAATGACATTAGGAATTGCCAAGTGGCATTTTATGGAATCCTCATCGAAGCCTTTTGTGCCCCGCCCTCCCTTATATACGTATTCTTAAATTGGACAAATTAATTCAATCTTATATATATTCTTTTTAAATGTAAAAATTATTATTATTTTGATAGTTTTATTTATCATTGGTGATTACTATAATTTTTATCATTATAAATTTATTACTTTTGTTTTTTTCGATTAAAACAACTCTATTGTCCTTAAAGAAATATTAAACTTTTAAATTATTAAATATGAAGTAGCTAAAAAAAACCTTATGACATATGCAACGTAATTATTATTATTATTATGCATTATAATACTTATGAAAATATGACTCTTTTATTATAATTAGATTCATTATACTTTCTGGTAATTTGATACAAATTATATAAATACTGTTGGCGAAGTACGATAAATAGTAACTTTATATTTATAATAATATGTAGTTTTTTGTTTTTCTTTTATTTAAAATATAGTTTATTATTTATTTACTTTTAATAACATATTTTTAACTTTTTTCCTCTTTTTAAAACCATATATTTCCTATACCATTTTTTAATAATTCTTTTTTTCCTTTTTAGAACATATATTAATTTATCGATTAATTTGATACTTCTTTAATAATTTACGTTTATAACTTTTTTCTAAAAACTTAAGCACGTAGTTGTGCTTGACTTTTCCCCGACATTCTGTTTTAAATTTTGTTAAAAACGAAGTTATACTCTAAATAAAAATATTTATTTGGTATCATCGTAAACGATACACCGATAAACTGAACCGTTCTAATGGTTTGGCTTTCTAAACATGCTTTATTTTTCAAATCATGTTTGTTTTACATTATCATTTGCTCGGTTTCGACGCAACGCGCGGCGTTAAAAAAACTAGTTTATATTATATATTGAGCTTAACATAAAAGAAATGCATACATGTTCATATGTGTAGAGTCAGCTAAACAAAACCCATATGATGCTGGATGTCTAATTGAGGCCAAATAGGTCCTGAGTGCTTTGCATCTTTTGTTGTGTACTCAAATAATGCAATCTCTTATATGACTAGTTGCACCACTTTTATCTATATCAATTGCATGGAATTGATCTTTAAGATCAGCTACTTCCTCAGTTCCTCATCATCAAGAGTGCTTGCCAATGTCTGCAACACAATCTCGGGCTTTAGTAACACTTCTTGAATAGAAAAGAAAAACTATATAATTATTAATTTACTCGTAGAGCAAACTGTTTTACGCGACTATATCTTACAAACTTTCGCATGTTTGATAATGCAGAAATCTCAAGAGGAATGAGAAGTATTTCCATGATCTCGAACCCATGGGTATGCTGTAAAAGCACATTAAATTATATTCAGGGCCGGCCCTATGGGTTATTCATACTAGGCTTGGGCCTAAGGCCTTCAAAATATAGGGCCTCGAATATTTAAAAAAAATTATAATAATTATTGTTTATCAACATAGCAGCACAACATGGTTAAGTCCTTTACTTCTAAACATGAGGTCAAACGACCGATCCCTCTATTTTATTTTGTGTTGTTTTCTTTTTTCTTTTTTTTATTGCATCATATGTGCAAACTGCAAACTTACTTTTATTGCATGTGCAATCTTGCATATATAGCTAAAAGTAAAAAAAAAAAAAAAAAAAAACCCTTTATATAGTTTCTATAATAGTTTAGAATATGGTTACTATACTTAGGGGCTGTTTGACAACATCTGAATCAGTAAGTGCTGAATGAATAAGAGGTCTGAATGGGTAAGAGGCTCTGAACCAGTAAGTGCTGAACTAGTAAAGTGCTGTTTAGTTACACATCTGAATGACTGTGTAAAATGACATTTTTACCCCTTTTAATTAAAAAAATCATTTTATAAACATAATTAAAAAAAAACAATATTTACCCAACCGTTTCTTCATATGTGCAGCCAGAGTCCCTCCACCATCAACACCACCGTCGCCACTGCAATTGAACACCACGCAACCACACAAGGTCCGGCAGCCAGAGTCCGGCCGACCCGTGGCGGAGCGTCGGCGGAGCCGGCAACGATGACTGAGAGTCCGGTGGTGGCCGGTGGCCTCCGATTGGAACTGGCCTCCGATTCCCCTATCATCATACACGATCAGTTTTACCCCTATATCTTTTTCACCCGAAATGACGGTGATGGTGGCGGCGGCGGTGGTTCGGAGGGGGAGAACAAGATTCCGGCGGAGGGTGGTGAGCCCAGGGTGAAAAGGAAGATGAAGACTGCCGGAGATTCTTGAGAAAACTTTGCTGGTATGTAAAGTATTTTTCTTTTTGATTATCTTGGTTTTGGTTGAATTTTTGGTAAGTTTGTTGCTTGATTTGATCTGTGGAAAAGAAACGAAGGGGAGCGGCGTATTGTTTGATGGAGCTGCTGTGACAACCCGGAGTTTCAAGGTTAGTGTCTTCGGTTTTCTCTCCTTTCCCCGTCCTCTTTCCTTCTTTTAATCTATCTATTCGGGACGTGACTCTGATAATCGTGTATCGGGCAAATACCTATGTTGGGCTCACGATTGGGCCGTAACGTATAATTGGTCCGCAAGGTGAATATGCTTGTTTGATTCGGAAACCATTGTCATAAGTGAACAAACTTGGCCCAATCGTGACATGTAACATCAATAAACAATCGGCCCAATTTACCACGTTGACCAGTTAGTATGATCGGCCCATCTATTCTTTTACTTTAGTGTGCGTACACACAAATGGCATAACACACAAGTTACATTGCAAAACCCTATTTCTTCCAATATTGTGCGACGGCGGTTGTAAAATACCCTTCCCCCCCTATCGTGATCATCAGTATATTTTCTACAATTCTTTCGGTTAGTATCATCTTGTGTTTAAATATTTTATTGATAAATTGATTACATGTGAATAAGGTGTGATTTCCTAGTTGATATATGCTTTTATTTTTGAGAGTAATTAGGTAGCAAGTTGTAAATGTATCTTGTGGAATAACAAGAACAGTGTATACGTGTATAATTGTGGAATCTCTTGTGGAAATTGGTAACTATGTAATATTGTAGTATTATGTTAATGAGTTAGACATGAAATGGAATTGTAGGTTAGTGGGTTTCGATGTATGTGTGTGCATGGAGTCAAAGTGTGATTTATTATAATAATGTCAAGTGGTTTTGAGGGTCCAATAGAGTGGTGATTAAGTGATTCCAAAGGTCCAATAGAATGATGATTAAGTGGTTTAGAGGTCCAATAGTATTAAAGTTACATGATTGTAAAAATCAAGACTCAACAACTTGAGCATGAACATGGCGGCTAGGTGACCAAACCAAATCAGGTAATTAATGAAGTCAGTAAGGATATTACATACATGGATGATGAGTGCATGACCATTAAAGTAGTAATAGGATTTCACGTTAAAGCTATTGTTGACTATTAGTTGATGGTCATGAGATATTTTCATATAATTTGGATTGTTATTCATTTAAACTGATCTCGAAATTTCCGAATGATGATGATATGTTGGCTGAACCGTACCTGATGAACCTGTTGTGATGCATGTCTTAGTGTTAGAAAATCCTGATTCGGTTTGTGTGATCTATAGGCATCAGGATTAATACAAATTATGGGTTGCCTTGGGAATGTTCGATTGGTTGTCTCTATGATTGGTTGTTCTTATTTCTAATGTGAATATGGTGGTTGATCATGTATGTTAAACTGTAAGGGTGTTACTTATAATTGCATAATTCGATTGTCCCTTAGAGTACATGTTTGAGTTGAACTGTTGGGCCATCAACAATGGACATTAAGCCCAGCAGCGTATGAATGGAATCTGCACTGTGTGGGCCCAGTCGCACAACATGGTTGGGTCCGGGTTACTGCATTAGCTGGGCCGGCATGGTGGGCCAGCCGTTGGTTCCCGTTACACGTTAAATAGTGGTCCAGGGTTGGGTTTATGGACCACCAAATGGACCGGGTTGCTAAAATCTTGGGCCGCGAATGAAACTCCGAGTGGTATAGCATGTTTGATTGACTTGTGTGGTATCACAAAGTATTTAAGTGATACGTGAATGTGCTATGTGGAATGTATGAAAACCAAATGCTTATTCAGTGATTACATGTAATTGTTACAAGTTGTTATGTTGCACGCATGATTTGGAAAATGAGATACTAACGAACAGTGGTAACCACATTAGGAACTAATTGATCAACTTGGGGATACGTGCGTTAGTCTTACCGAGCAACCTAAGGTGAGTTCACTACATTCGAGCATGCGTCCCAGTGGTTGGGGACAGTCAGTGGGTATCCCATGGGGGGAATGAGTCTTTGGGTAAAAACGAGTATATTGGTTAATATTCTCACCTATCATCTTTTGTAAGTCCCTCATCGGGTATTAGTTAGTAGCGCTACTTAGGTTTGGCACCCTCACCCCGTGCCTGTAGAGGACGGAGGTGAACTAATGACCCAGTCTGGCCCAGTACTAGATAGGAGTACGTGGGAAGGGCAGTCGTGTATTTCAGGAGCCGTCATTGTTCGGAAATGAGATATTGACAATATTACTTGCATTGATTATTGAACTGTTTTACATACAACGGGTAACAAACGTTTTCTAAAACTGTGAACTCGCCAGCTTTGTCTGATACACGTGTTACATGCTCGCAGGTCCTTAGGTACTTGGAACGCAGGAACTTGCTGGCTGGAGGGCGCGAGTGGTCATGGTTGCATTGCTGAGTTATTTAACAAACATTTATTTACTTTGGTTGTGTGAAACTTATACTTTGTGATACGTTAATGCTTCCGCTGAACTTATGGTTTTTGAACAACTTATGTTTGGGATTTCAGTATTATTAAATGATGGAATTTTATTTCAAACTTGTGATTCAATGTAATTGGTGGCTCATTGCTAGTCGTCACACGCCTAACAGGGACACTCCCTAGGTGGTAATTTGGGGGTGTGACAGTTTGGTATCAGAGCCACTGGTTATAGTGAATTTGGTTTTAAAAATGTTTTATAAAACCAGACTATAACTGAACTGATACGACATACTGATACGACATGGACCATGACACTCAGCTCCAGGCAGCAAGGTTCGTCTCTTGTTTACTATTGCATAGCATAGTTAGTACATACTCATGATTAGTAACACACTCGAACGCACGCATGATATTACAATACGAATTACTATGCTATCTGTCTATACTACGTGTTTTTAAGAGTAGAACTCTTCTTGGGTTTACATGCTCTATGTTGTGATATCGACGGTCGTACTGTATGAATTTGGGAAATTCTTTTTTTAACATGAGTAGGGAGGAACTGAGATAAGCATGCAAATCAGGTTATTATTATGGGTGCACACATAATAACAACGTGAGGTGCATGTGAGTCCCAGTAAATCTCGACTAGTGTGAAAAAGGAATCCCGCGTTGTTAGTCAATGTTGTATTAGAACCTCGAAAACTGTGAATACTATAGCAATACTTGACATCCGCTTGAAATGGTCCGTTAATTTGTTACTTCTTCCCATACTTATAGAATCATGAACGGACGTGGTGGAGGTCGTCGTGGTGGACGCGGTGGACGTGGTGGAGGCCGCGGTGGCGGACATGGCGAAATCCATATGACTCAAGCTGAGCTAGAGGAATTACTCAACGCCCAGGTGGCTGCAGCCTTGGCAGCTTATCAGGCTGGTCAGCCGGCGCCACAAAACCAGCCTCACCCACCGGTCTGCACTTTTAAAACTTTCATGGATTGCAAGCCACAGACCTTCAGTGGCACTGAAGGGGCTGTAGGACTTATACGCTGGTTCGAAAAGGCGGAGTCAGTGTTTGCGATATGTAACTGCCCAGTTGGGGATAGAGTAAAGTTTGCAGCAGGCACGCTTCAGGATGGTGCCTTGACCTGGTGGAATGCCCAGGTCCAACTGCTAGGTATTGAGGCGGCAAACGCCACTACGTGGGATGATTTCAAAGAACTGATGAGAGAGGAATACTGTCCTCGAGACGAAATACAGAAGTTAGAGAATGAGTACTACGATCTAAAAATGGTGGGGTCTGAAATTGAGGCGTATGTGAAGCGGTCGTATGAGTTAGCTGATTTGTGTCCGACTCTGTCCCGACCCATGTCCCGAAGAATCGAGTTGTTTATTAAGGGGTTACCTCCACGGGTGAAGGGTTTAGTTACAGCGGCGAACCTCAATAACCTAACTCAGATTGTTAGATTGGCGCATAAGATCGTTGACCAGGAAGTGGAGAGCGACTCATTGCCACCTCGTATTTCTAGCACTACCACAGCTGCCACTACTTCCACTGCATCTGCTGCTGATAGCAAACGTAAGTGGAACGATGCGGACAAGGGGTCCAACTCTGCACAGCCTCAGAAGAAGATGGATACTGGCAGCACCCGCAGTTTCAGTCAGACAACATCAGTGAATCAGAACTCGAGTAACAAATCAGGGCAGGGATCATATGCGGGGAAGCTACCCTTGTGCAGCAAGTGTAACTATCATCACAAGGGACAGTGTGCTCGGGTTTGTCATCGATGTAATCGACCAGGGCATATGGCCAGGGATTGTAGGACCACACTTCCAGCTCAGCAGCAGCCAGCGCAGCAAACGGGTAGGCAACAGCCTCAGCAAACTCAGGGTACTCAGAGAGGGTGTTATCAGTGTGGAGCCGAGGGGCACTTCAAGCGAGACTGCCCTCAGCTGAGGCAGAACACAGGGGGTGGTAACGGGAACAATAATGCGGGGAATAACGGGGGTAATGTTGCGCGTGGGCGCGGGTTTGTGCTGGGAGCTGGGGAAGCGCGGAACGACGGCAACGTGGTTACTGGTACGTTTTCAGTGAACGGTGTTATTGCTTCTATTTTATTTGATTCTGGTGCCGACTGGAGTTACGTGTCTTTAGAGTTTAGTTCCCAGTTAGGATTAAGTCCTACACTTCTCGTAATGAAACACATAGTAGAAATCGCAAATGGTAAAACAATCGAAGCTACACATGTTCTATTTGGGTGTAAAATCGATCTTCTGGGTCAAGTCTTCGACATTGATTTAATTCCTATTACTCTTGGAAGTTTCGACGTGATCGTTGGTATGGACTGGGTGTCCAAGAATCAAGCGGAGATTCTCTGTAAGGAGAAGATCATACGTGTTCCCCTTCCTAGTGGGGAATTTCTATCAGTTCAGGGTCATCGCAGCGGGACCCCAGTTAGTATTGTTTCGGCAATGAAGGCTCAGAAGTATTTGCGTAAGGGCTATCCTGCTATACTGGCTCTTGTCACTGATTCACCGCCTAATGAAAGGAAGATTGAGGATCTTCCAGTTGTTCGTGACTATCCTGACGTATTTCCTGCGGAACTCCCTGGTTTACCTCCACATCGTCAGGTGGAATTCCAGATTGACCTCGCCCCAGCGGCAGCCCCAGTTGCTCGTGCTCCTTATCGTCTTGCGCCAGGGGAACTGCAGGAATTATCAAACCAACTCCAAGAGCTGTTGGACAGGGGTTTCATCCGACCTAGCTCTTCCCCCTGGGGAGCCCCAGTCTTATTTGTGAAGAAGAAGGATGGGTCCTTACGAATGTGTATAGATTATCGCGAGCTCAACAAGATGACAATCAAAAACCGTTACCCTTTGCCTCGTATTGATGACCTGTTTGACCAATTACAAGGGTCGAGCTTTTACTCTAAGATCGACTTAAGGTCTGGTTATCATCAAGTGCGAGTCCGAGAGGAAGACGTTCCCAAAACCGCGTTTCGGACGCGATACGGTCACTATGAGTTCTTGGTTATGCCATTCGGGTTAACCAACGCACCAGCGGTCTTCATGGACCTCATGAACCGCGTGTGCAAACCCTACCTTGATGACTTCGTGATCGTTTTTATTGACGACATTCTAATTTACTCCAAGAACAAGGAGGATCATGAACGACATCTACGCCTTATCCTAGAACTCCTGAGGAGGGAGCAATTGTACGCAAAATTTTCTAAATGCGATTTTTGGATACGGGAGGTACATTTTCCGGGGCATATAGTCAATGAGGTGGGCATACATGTGGATCCTGCCAAGGTTGACGCCATTAGAAATTGGGCGGCACCAAAGAACCCTTCGGAGGTGCGACAATTTCTCGGTCTAGCAGGGTATTATCGTCGTTTCATTCAGAACTTCTCAAAGATTGCACAGCCACTTACTCTTGGGGGACGAAGCAGGAGGATGCTTTCCAGCTTTTGAAACAAAGATTATGCAGCGCACCAATCTTATCTCTACCGGATGGCACTGAGGATTTTGTAGTTTATTGTGATGCTTCGATTCAGGGTCTCGGTTGCGTGTTGATGCAACGCGAGAAGGTGATAGCTTACGCTTCTCGACAGTTGGAGGTTCACGAGAAGAACTATACGACACATGACTTGGAGTTAGGAGCAGTGGTGTTTGCGCTGAAGATTTGGAGGCACTATTTATACGGTACGAAGTGCGTTATCTATACCGACCACAAGAGCCTTCAGCATATCTTTGACCAAAAAGAATTGAATATGCGTCAGCATCGTTGGGTGGAATTGTTCAATGATTACGAGTGTGCCATCAAATACCACCCAGGTAAAGCTAACGTTGTGGCGGACGCACTTAGCCGCAAAGAAACGAAGCCTAAACGTGTTCGCGCATTACAACTCACTATTCATTCCAACCTTCCTGATAAGATTCGTACGGCTCAGACTGAGGCATTGAAGGAAGAAAACATCGAAGCTGAGGGTTTACGCGGTATGGAAAAGCAGCTTGAACAGAGATCTGATGGCATCTACTACATTATGGGAAGAGTATGGGTTCCTCTGTTTGGTGATCTTAGAGAACTTGTGATGGATGAAGCACACAAGTCACGATATTCTATTCACCCGGGATCGGACAAGATGTATCACGATCTTAAGGTTATGTATTGGTGGCCGAATATGAAAGCCCTCATCGCCACATACGTGAGTAAATGCTTAACTTGTGCTAGAGTTAAAGCGGAACATCAGAAGCCTTCGGGTCTACTGCAGCAGCCAGAAATACCCAAATGGAAGTGGGAACAGATCGCTATGGATTTCGTCACTGGATTACCGAGAACTCAGGCTGGAAACGATACTGTATGGGTGATTGTTGATCGACTCACGAAATCGGCACATTTTCTAGCAATCAAGGAAACAGATAAGTTTTCGCAGCTTGCAGCAGTGTATCTTAAGGAGGTAGTTGCTAGACACGGAGTGCCAACTTCTATCATCTCAGATCGAGACCCGCGTTTTACTTCTGAATTATGGCAGTCTATGCACAAACTGTTCGGTTCGAAACTGGATATGAGCACCGCTTACCACCCACAGACGGATGGTCAGAGTGAGCGCACTATTCAGACACTTGAAGACATGCTGCGGGCATGTGTGATCGATTTTGGGAAGGGATGGGAAAGACACTTGCCGTTAATAGAGTTCTCCTACAACAACAGCTACCACACAAGTATTCAGGCAGCTCCGTTCGAAGCATTGTATGGGCGGAAATGTCGTTCCCCTCTCTGTTGGGCAGAAGTAGGTGACAGTCAACTCACAGGTCCTGAACTCATTCTGGAAACTTCACAAAATATAGCTCGGATAAGGGATCGTATGGCAGCAGCGCGTGATCGCCAGAAAAGTTATGCTAACAAGCGTAGAAAGCCTTTGGAGTTCGAAGTTAATGATCGGGTTATGTTGAAAGTTTCACCGTGGAAGGGCGTTGTACGCTTTGGGGAAGCGTGGCAAGCTTAATCCACGTTACATTGGGCCATTCAAAATTATTGAGCGGATCGGTAAAGTCGCTTACAGACTCGAGTTACCTGCGGAATTAGGCAATGTTCACGATGTGTTTCACGTTTCTCAACTAAAGAAGTGTCTGGTTGATGAGACACTAGTTGTGCCATTTCAAGAGCTCAAGATGGATGACAAGCTGCAGTTTGTTGAAGAGCCTATTGAAATCATGGATCGGGAGGTCAAGGTCCGTAAACACAGTCGAATTCCGATTGTTAGGGACCTGTCACACCCCGATTTCCACGTGTCTCACCAGTGGGCCCGGTGGGGGATTACCGTGACGATGTTGGCAACAATATAGTCAAACCACACAATTATATAATGCACAGCGGAAGCTTAAAGATAAATATATACTTCAACCTCTGGTTGTAATATCAGATGTATTACAGAAGTCGAATATATCCACAGCGGATCAAAATAATAATAAAATATTGTTCCATCAGATACTGCAATCAAGCTTGCGAGACTTATCACGACGCTAGGGAGCTAATACCAGCCAATTTACGTTTAGGTACCTGCACTTAATCTTTTTTGGGGAAAATACGTCAGTTTACACTGGTAAATACATTCAACTGACTCCTTTGAAAAGAGTTTGGAAAATTGATTTGAATGCACAAGGCACAAAATATTTTGACACGTTGATTAAAATGCCCAAAGGCAAAATTAATCTTTTATACTTGGGACAATTTTGTTAATAAAAATCTTGTATCCGATTTACATGGTTGTCCAACATTTAGGGCCGGTGATTATACAATACAAGCCGGACAAGATTAATCGACACACCACAAATATAATCTGACAAGAAGAATACTCTCACGAGTGAGTATACGTTATACATATGCAACAGGAGGTGTTTTGCCTACACCTTGTGCTTACGTCGTGGCCATTCACTTTTTAAAATGAGCCAAGGATATCCAGGACACGGTCATTAACCCCCAACGTTATTTGTTATCAATCAATACAGATTAAAACGGGATTATGCAATTTAATCATCTCCGATTAAAAGGTTTCTACACCCGACCAAGCGGTATATTTAAAATACCGTATCCCAAGCCCGTATAAGGGAAAATAAGTTAAAAGTATTTACCTTTGCAATGTATATTCCTTAATCAATTAAATCACCGATATCTTTTACTGGGGCTCCTTATTCTGGAACGAAGATTTTCAAAATAACCTATTAGAATCCTAACGGGTCTTTATATTAGCCGTAGCCTAGACCGGTTGGTTTCAAAAGATAGATACGGTTAAATCGCGCGGAAAGGCGAAAACCGTGAATGGAATGTGATTCTGACCCAACAAGTCTGGAGACTTGTTTTATATGGGTTTAATATTCACATTCTGGATTTCGGGGTCGAAATGATATGGTTTGACCCGTATCGGCTAATTTATGTAAACTAGTTACATAAGCCGAACCGTGCACGCAATAGGCGTAACGGGTAACCGTGAGAGTCCTACGCTTGCCTCCTAAGTCAATATACCTTAAAGAGGTTGCGGTATCATTAGGATACCTTCCGTGATGCCCGTAACGAGTTTTAAGTTAACATTATGCCCCGTAGGGTTTTTTCGGTCATTTTAAAGACTTTTAAAGAGCTTTTCGAGTTCTACAGGAAATCTGAGTTTCCCGAACAGTTTATAAAGTCTAAAATACTTTATTTATTATTTAAAATTAGTAGCAACTGGAATCGGGTCAAAAGACCTTGTAGAACTCATTTTATGGCCAAAAAGGGCATATTCGGTATTTACCGAACCGTAGCCATAACCGCAGGTTATGAGCGAGGTAAAATTTATTAAAAATCTTTAAAATTCCCAAAATGTTATTTTAATACAGTGGGTAGAAGTTTTGGTGACGAAATCTTGGTTTAGATAGGTGTTATGCTAATTGCGCCGTTTATTACAAAAGTTTATTTTTATTGCGCTATTTAGCATAACTCCTATTCTAGACCTCGGATTGACGTGAGACTTTAAGGACATGCTTATAATTTAGTGAGCAAGGTTATGGTCCGTTCACGTGTCCGAAATACTCGTTTTATTTTAAAAAGGGCGTTACGGTCAACTTTTAGGCGATTAACGGAAATGCGTAAAAGACTCGGACAAATGATGAACCGGTCACAGAGGGTTATACCATCACGTGACCTGGTCCTAAGAGAGTCCTAAGGCATACCTATACTTTACTAAAACGGGTCAGAACTGAAGTCAATGCAAAAGTCAAACTTTTGCGACATTCGGCTCCGAACCGGGTTAATATAGCAAATGGTCGATTCAAACGAGCGCAAACAAGTTTATATACTTAATATCATGTTTTATGATCATCAAAACAGGTTCCATAGTATATACATTACAGATTATGCAAGATTCGTCAAAACGACATTCTGTTGACTTTTTGGGTGCACGTTTGACTCGACATTTGACATAGTTAGAGTGGTGATCAGTGGGAACCCTTTTAGAGGTTTATTACCCACATAATTACCAACAAATAACCATTCTTGATTCGACAATTCACTGAATCATTTGTGAGTTATCGCTAAATCGACCGTTAGTTACGACGGATCGACTTTTAAGCTAAAACTAAGTTAAAGCTCAAATGGGAAAGGAGTGGAACACTTACTGAGGTCCTATGCACCAAGTGTGACCACTTGAGAGGAAGTTGGAGCTCCAGAAATGACCAAATGATGCAGATGATGGGGTGTGAACTTATGGTTGCAACTTAGGCTTTATATAGTGGTTTCAAGCACCACAATTTATTGACAACAAATTCTAGCACACACCACAACTGATCAACACTTGTCCTTAGTGTTAGGGGTCGTTTAGGGGTCATTTGGAGGTGTTTAAATGCAGATCATGGCTCTTGGAAGGCTGAACAGCCAAGTTAAGCATGTTTCTGCATCTGGGCGCCTGACGCGGCCCGCATGGGGGAATCCATGCTTTTGTACGCGGGCCGCCTGAGTTTTAAAAATCAGGCGAGAAAAAGAGGAGGCTCGCGGCCCGCCTCAACTTAACCCAAAACTTCACGCGGGCCGCCTGAGGTTAGAATTTCAGGATTTTTAAATCTTTTTGTAATGATGACAAAATCTGGTAATTAATAACGAAATCTTTCGTAATGATTTACCTGACCTTTCGGGTTTGAAGGGGTAACTTTGCGGTTTGGCCCTCGGTTAATTACAACTAGGGACCTCGTGATATTTACCCGCGTTATTAAGTCCCCGGTTAGTTTATTAATTATTCAGAAAGCCTTAACTTTCATTATTGACGCTTTTAACCCTTCTCACACGAATTTGAGTATAACCCTCTCGTTTTAAAACGGAACTTCGCGGAATTTTTACAGTATATTCTAGTGAGCGTATAATACTGTTACGAAGCCTTGGGAACGTTAAAGGGTCACTCAGAGGTATAATTAAACATGTTGACACAGTTAACCCCTGTGGTTTGTAATTTCTCACTTTCTTCTGCGTTCCGCTTCCGTACGATCCGTGATTTATTCGTTTGAAGGTACGAGCATCGTTTAGGGATACTATACAGTATATTTATCTTTGTTTGACATTTATAACCCTCGAATTTATATACTTTCAAGGTTTGTCAACATTAGTCCTTTATTTAATATTAATGCCACGTGTAAACTTAGGACACGTGTCGGCACATTATTGGACGCAAAAATTTCGAGGTGTTACATCCTCACCCCCTTAAAATAAATCTCGACCTGAGATTTACTCGAATAAATAGGGGTATTTTTTCTTTCATTGTAGCTTCGACTTCCCACGTATGTTCGGGACCTCTACGAGCAATTTGACTTTTACAATCGGTACGTGCTTTCTGCGAAGCTTCTTCACCTGTCGATCTTCAATCGACAAAGGTTTTTCTATGAACTTTAAGCTCTCATCTATATGCACATCTGTGTGTGGAATCACCAACGACTCGTCGGCGAAGCACTTTTTGAGATTGCAGATGTGGAACACATTGTGAATTCCATTGAGCTCTTCAGGCAAGTTCAACTTATAGGCGACTGATCCGACTCGTTCAATGACCTCAAAAGGTCCTATGTATCTCGGACTCAGTTTACCTTTCTTGCCGAAACGCATCATCCCCTTCCAGGGTGATACCTTAAGTAATAACTTTTCACCCACTTCGAAGTGAAAATCCTTACGCTTTGGATCAGCGTAGCTCTTCTGCCTATCACGGGCAGCCTTGAGACGTTCCCGGACCTGGACAATCTTGTCCGTTGTCTGGAAAACAATCTCTGGTCCTGATAATTGAACCTCTCCTACTTCCGCCCAACAAACAGGCGACCTGCATTTCCTACCATATAATGCCTCAAAAGGCGCAGCCTTTATGCTGGTGTGGTAGCTATTATTGTAGGAGAATTCGATCAGGGGTAGGTTTTTATCCCAGTTACCACCTAAATCGACCGCACATGCACGAAGCATGTCTTCTAGCGTTTGGATAGTACGCTCACTTTGACCGTCCGTCTGTGGATGGTAAGCCGTACTAAAGTTTAAACGCGTGCCCAAAGATTGCTGGAAACTTTTCCAGAAATGAGATGTGTATCTATTATCCCTGTCGGAGATAATAGACACAGGTATGCCGTGTAAGGCTACAATCTTATCAACATAAAGTTGGGCTAACATATCGGAGCTATACGTCTCCTTGATGGGTAGAAAATGAGCTGGTTTAGTCAGCCTATCGACTATGACCCATATTGTATTGTTTCCTTTCCTGGTTTGGGTAACTTGGTTATGAAGTCCATAGTTACGTATTCCCACTTCCATTCGGGAAGTTCAGGCTGTTGTAGCAAGCCAGATGGCTTTTGGTGCTCGGCCTTGACTTGAGCACAAGTCAAGCACTTTGCTACATGGGCGGCTACAGACTTTTTCAAGCCTATCCACCAATAAATTGCCTTTAGATCCTGGGCATCTTATGGCAATTCTCAGTTTTTGCTTAATTAGGGTTGCGGTCACTAATATATAAGCAATATGAACCGTCTTTCTTATTTAATAACATAAAACTTTCTGAATATTGAGTCAGGCTATATGAGCCTATATCCCAAATCCTACTTAATCAAGGTTTCGATTGTTTTATAAGCATTATGGAGTTTTCGTAATACTCCAGCCCACAGCGGGATGTTAAAATTAATTCTACCTGCCTTCCAGGAGGTAAGCAGGGAAAACTTAAGAGAAGATAATCTAGATACAGGGAGACTACCGAGATTTTTCATATCTCAGGCTCCAGTTCATTCATTATTGTTTGTGCCAAACAAGTGACACATATTTATGTTATGAGTCCTCATATTCCGTTACTAGGGAATATTTATTTAGATAACTATATTATGGATATCTTCCTTGAATACTACTAGTCGACTCTAGTACAATATAACCATTGGGATATCTCAGGGGTTCCATGTATTAAACCTCCATACTGATCAGGCATGGAAGTAATCTATGGAACACACTAGAATACGCCAATCCTCATATGGCACTTTTATCAAACATAGTTTGGCATTCGCAGGCGATAGAAGAGAGAAAAAAATGAAGGAAGAAAATAAAAATAACATATGTTGTTGTACTCTATGCGAAGAAAGAGGACTCTTAGATTTTTCGGAAGGATTCCTTGTCGATACTAGAAGAATAGGTTACTAAGGTTTTCTCGATGATTTATACCTTGTGGCTAATATAAAAGTTCTCTAAGATTACTGTTTATGAAGAATTTACTGGTATCCGAACCAAAATAAACTCTTAGTATTTAAATTACTGATAAAATGCCAAGGAATATACCTGTTGCCATTATTTATGGACTAGCTCAGTTATTTTAGGCGTCTTCAATTTTAGGCTTTAATTCCTCCGCCGCATTTCCTTTGACATTTTTAGGGCACGTAGTCTTGATGTGGCCTTTCTCATTACAGCCGAAACAGACGGCATTCTTCATGTCCTTGCAGTCCAACGTTTTATGTCCCTTAGACTTGCAGATTCCACAAGTCCTGGGCTGTGATTTAGATTTTGGTTCGAACCTGCATTTCCCATAATGGCGCTTCTTGCAGGTCTCACATTCTGGTTTCTGGTCGGACTTTTGTTTGTTCTTTTTCTTGGAACTCTGGGAGTTGTCTACGTCCCTTTTCCTTTTTAGTTCATCCTTTGCATCAGAGGCATGAACAAGATCCTCCTTAGGAGTAAGGAAAGGTGGTCCTAGGTCAAACTTGGACCGAGCCACAAGGGGCTCCTTTAACTTTTTCACAGCCTTCTTCACAGCTTTTCTAACGGCTGCGTCTATCATGGTCTGAAGAACATCCTTGGAAATTCTAAGGCTTACAATTTCAGCATCATTAGTATGCGTCGCGTCATCAATGGCGCGATTGACTGTTGTCTTATCCGAGTTTGCCATACTCGATGTGGGTTCCTAACACCAATAAAACAATTTCTTAGTCGCAATCCAACAACTGCCATTCTTCATCCTGATGGCCTTAACATATACTAACCATGGCATTTATAGACCATATTGGTTAATATAGTACTAACATTCTCAATGAATGTTATTAAATATATATTCATTATGTTTAGCCTAGGTCACGAGGGACCATCAACGGCATTTAAGGTTTGGGCCTAATTCATCATCTTGTTGACAGGGGATCAAAATGTCACATCCGTCTTTGTTATATTGATGAATTTTGGATAGCTCGAAAGCTTGCCATAAGGATATTAGAAAAGAGCGATTCCTAATAGATACAGACATCAATCTAGGATTCGTTGGAGTGTTTTCTTAAGTATTAACGACAAATTTTTCACCTCGGATTAAACGATAGGAGTCCTATCAGACGGAGACAATAATTCTCAACAATCATTATTCATTTTAGAGTTATATGTGCCAGTGGTGATTAATTTCTACATACTGTTTGATAAGGAAGGTACCTGCTATATATATATCATACTGCATTATCCCCTGGGCGTTCATCCTGAAGATTCATGCGTTTATTTTCCTGGCCTCTCCCGGCTTCTTTATAAGCTCTGGGCAGCTGGTTTTGATGTGCCCTTCCTCGTTGCAATTGTAACATGTGGCGTTCTTTAACCCCTTGCAATCTAAGGTTTTGTGACCCTTGGTCTTGCAAATTCCACACAATTTAGCACGTGGGTTGATTGTACATTTTCCAAAATGTTGCTTTTTGCAGTTACTGCATTTGGGTTTGTTATCAGGCGGACTCGAGTTCTTTCCAAACTCAGAATCTTTCCCACGCTCCGAGCTTCCCTTCTTCTTCTTGTTAGTTTGATGAGAGTTCTCCTCCTCTCTTTCTCTTCTTCTCTCGCTAGAAGCCTTAACAGACTTAAATCTGATTGCATCTAAGGTGAGAGATAGGGATAAGTCCACCGCGGACCTATATGTGGTTGGCCTAGATGCTTTAACATTTCCTTTTATCTCTGGTGCTAGGCCTCCAATGAAACGCGCTATGCGTTTAGGTTCAGGGGTGACTAAATAAGGGACTAGGCGGGACATAGTGTTGAAACTTGTCACGTATGCCTGACAGTTCAAATTTTCCATGACCAACGTCAGGAAGTCCGATTCTATCTTTTCTACTTCATGCTGAGGGCAATAGTTTTCTTTGACTAATGCAACAAATTGGCCCCATGATAAGTTGTAGAGTAGAATCTTCCCCGTGGCTTGGAGTAATGACCTCCACCATGCCAACGCTTCTCCTTTAAATGATTGTGAAACAAATTTCACAGCATCTTGCTCCGCACAATCGCTGATGTCAACAACAGCGTCCATTTCATCAAGCCATGTCATGCAATCGATGGCCCCATTTTCTCCTGTAAAGTCTCTGGGCTTGCAGGAGACAAAATATTTATATGAACAGGTCTTAACTGATGCCTCTTGATGAAACACAACTTGTCTAGACGGAATACTCCTTTGATTTGACAAGTCATGGACATCGTCCTCCCTTGACTCATGCGTTTTAGGAGTGGGCTTATTACAAGCCATAGATAGAGTCTTGGAGTGGGTATCATTTGGTTCATCATACTGTCGATCAAGAGCTCGAGTAACAGCATAATCTATTATTGCCTGCAGTTCTGCTCCAGTTACATTAATTATGGTAGCATCATTGTTGCCCTTCAAGTGACTGTTAGCTTCATCTAATCCAGCCATGTAGCTTGATTGCTACATAAATATTAACAATGATTTATTCAGAGATTATTATGGAATCATCATCTTCGACGATTTATCAACCATGGTAATATAAACCATATTGGTTAACTTGTTAGTTATATTTAATTAGTATTTTCCATTTTAATTTATCCTAGTTATAAAACATTAAGGATATTGAAGTGGCGCATAAGGCCTAGTCACAAGGACAATTCTAAATTTTTGTAAGCCATGATTTCAGAGAATCGAGGCATTTAAGGTTTGAATCACGTTCATTACCTTCTCTTGACAGGGAGTTGTAGACTTCAACTGTCTTTTGTCTTTTAGGACAATAGGTATAGCCCGTGGGCATTTCCCTTCTGAGGGATGGTTATAGTATGATCATCTTCTCAGATGCTATTAGTCGAGATCGTATGGATCCTACCGACCATTATGCTTGGACCTGGTCCAACACTTTCAGACAGGAGGTCACAGACCACCACTGTCGTTGTCTTATCGGACAACAAGTTTAGCCCGTAGGCACTTCATCACTATCGGATGTTTATAACGTGATCATCTTATAGGATGACACAAGCCATGATCTCAAGATCACTAGACTAGATAAGAAAATTGGAAGAATCCAATATAAGGATGACTGCTGTGATTTTATCGAATCACATTTGTCAGGAGTGCTAACACGTTTTTAGGTGTTAACAAGGATTTGAATCCCTTGGGTAGGTTTCACCCTCTTGGCCGCGTAGGCTAGATTTCACCTTTAAGATTCCTTTTAAAAATGCCTACTGGCAGGGAAGGAAGGATATTTATTTTTATTTAGGATTTTATCATAAATCCTAATTTATAATTTAATATTAGCACAAATGGCCTAGTCGCGTAGACAAGTTTTATAAGCCATGATTGTCTGGGATCGAGGCATTTAGTAGTAGCACAAAAGGCTTAGTCACACGGACAAGTTTAATTTATAAGCCATGATCGTCTGGGATCGAGGCATTTAGTAATAGCACAAAAGGCTTAGTCTCGTGGACAAGTTTAATTTATAAGCCATGATCGTCTGGGATCGAGGCATTTAATAATAGCACAAAAGGCTTAGTCTCGTGGACAAGTTTAATTTATAAGCCATGATCGTCTGGGATCGAGGCATTTAATAATAGCACAAAAGGCTTAGTCACACGGACATATATAATTTATATGTTATGATTTTAGAGAATCAAAGTATTTGAGGTTTGAACCTAGTTCATTACCTTTTTCTGACAGGGAGTCATAGACCACCACTGCCTTTTGTCTTATATGAAAATTTGCATGGCCCGTAAGGACTGAAGGATAATTATGTCCTTATAGGGACTAATAAGAAAACGATTTTCAGTAAGAGGAGTTTCTTCTTCATTATTATTTTTGACTGCATTCTCCTTGGGTGTTCGTTTCATTTTTGTCGCGGTACGAAGCTCAGCATCTCAGGACCCCGGGTGTGGAGAACTCCTATTACGGCTTCTTCTCTTGGCGACGTATCCAATATATATAAAAATAATTGGAAGCAATAAATTTCAGATTAGAGTCGGGAGTAATCCTATGTTAAGTCTAGACTCAAGTATGTGCAATTGTGTCACTGAGATTAAACACATTAGGATAGTGTTTAATTCACTCAATGTTGGCTCTGATACCAACCTGTCACACCCCGATTTCCACGTGTCTCACCAGTGGGCCCGGTGGGGGATTACCGTGACGATGTTGGCAACAATATAGTCAAACCACACAATTATATAATGCACAGCGGAAGCTTAAAGATAAATATATACTTCAACCTCTGGTTGTAATATCAGATGTATTACAGAAGTCGAATATATCCACAGCGGATCAAAATAATAATAAAATATTGTTCCATCAGATACTGCAATCAAGCTTGCGAGACTTATCACGACGCTAGGGAGCTAATACCAGCCAAT
The DNA here is from genome assembly GCF_002127325.2 of Helianthus annuus. Classification (NCBI taxonomy): domain Eukaryota; kingdom Viridiplantae; phylum Streptophyta; class Magnoliopsida; order Asterales; family Asteraceae; genus Helianthus; species Helianthus annuus. Next base: position 11,143,930 of record NC_035440.2, read on the forward strand.
TTACGTTTAGGTACCTGCACTTAATCTTTTTTGGGGAAAATACGTCAGTTTACACTGGTAAATACATTCAACCGACTCCTTTGAAAAGAGTTGGGAAAATTGATTTGAATGCACAAGGCACAAAATATTTTGACACGTTGATTAAAATGCCCAAAGGCAAAATTAATCTTTTATACTTGGGACAATTTTGTTAATAAAAATCTTGTATCCGATTTACATGGTTGTCCAACATTTAGGGCCGGTGATTATACAATACAAGCCGGACAAGATTAATCGACACACCACAAATATAATCTCACAAGAAGAATACTCTCACGAGTGAGTATACGTTATACATATGCAACAGGAGGTGTTTTGCCTACACCTTGTGCTTACGTCGTGGCCATTCACTTTTTAAAATGAGCCAAGGATATCCAAGACACGGTCATTAACCCCCAACGTTATTTGTTATCAATCAATACAGATTAAAACGGGATTATGCAATTTAATCATCTCCGATTAAAAGGTTTCTACACCCGACCAAGCGGTATATTTAAAATACCGTATCCCAAGCCCGTATAAGGGAAAATAAGTTAAAAGTATTTACCTTTGCAATGTATATTCCTTAATCAATTAAATCACCGATATCTTTTACTGGGGCTCCTTATTCTGGAACGAAGATTTTCAAAATAACCTATTAGAATCCTAACGGGTCTTTATATTAGCCGTAGCCTAGACCGGTTGGTTTCAAAAGATAGATACGGTTAAATCGCGCGGAAAGGCGAAAACCGTGAATGGAATGTGATTCTGACCCAACAAGTCTGGAGACTTGTTTTATATGGGTTTAATATTCACATTCTGGATTTCGGGGTCGAAATGATATGGTTTGACCCGTATCGGCTAATTTATGTAAACTAGTTACATAAGCCGAACCGTGCACGCAATAGGCGTAACGGGTAACCGTGAGAGTCCTACGCTTGCCTCCTAAGTCAATATACCTTAAAGAGGTTGCGGTATCATTAGGATACCTTCCGTGATGCCCGTAACGAGTTTTAAGTTAACATTATGCCCCGTAGGGTTTTTTCGGTCATTTTAAAGACTTTTAAAGAGCTTTTCGAGTTCTACAGGAAATCTGAGTTTCCCGAACAGTTTATAAAGTCTAAAATACTTTATTTATTATTTAAAATTAGTAGCAACTGGAATCGGGTCAAAAGACCTTGTAGAACTCATTTTATGGCCAAAAAGGGCATATTCGGTATTTACCGAACCGTAGCCATAACCGCAGGTTATGAGCGAGGTAAAATTTATTAAAAATCTTTAAAATTCCCAAAATGTTATTTTAATACAGTGGGTAGAAGTTTTGGTGACGAAATCTTGGTTTAGATAGGTGTTATGCTAATTGCGCCGTTTATTACAAAAGTTTATTTTTATTGCGCTATTTAGCATAACTCCTATTCTAGACCTCGGATTGACGTGAGACTTTAAGGACATGCTTATAATTTAGTGAGCAAGGTTATGGTCCGTTCACGTGTCCGAAATACTCGTTTTATTTTAAAAAGGGCGTTACGGTCAACTTTTAGGCGATTAACGGAAATGCGTAAAAGACTCGGACAAATGATGAACCGGTCACAGAGGGTTATACCATCACGTGACCTGGTCCTAAGAGAGTCCTAAGGCACACCTATACTTTACTAAAACGGGTCAGAACTGAAGTCAATGCAAAAGTCAAACTTTTGCGACATTCGGCTCCGAACCGGGTTAATATAGCAAATGGTCGATTCAAACGAGCGCAAACAAGTTTATATACTTAATATCATGTTTTATGATCATCAAAACAGGTTCCATAGTATATACATTACAGATTATGAAAGATTCGTCAAAACGACATTCTGTTGACTTTTTGGGTGCACGTTTGACTCGACATTTGACATAGTTAGAGTGGTGATCAGTGGGAACCCTTTTAGAGGTTTATTACCCACATAATTACCAACAAATAACCATTCTTGATTCGACAATTCACTGAATCATTTGTGAGTTATCGCTAAATCGACCGTTAGTTACGACGGATCGACTTTTAAGCTAAAACTAAGTTAAAGCTCAAATGGGAAAGGAGTGGAACACTTACTGAGGTCCTATGCACCAAGTGTGACCACTTGAGAGGAAGTTGGAGCTCCAGAAATGACCAAATGATGCAGATGATGGGGTGTGAACTTATGGTTGCAACTTAGGCTTTATATAGTGGTTTCAAGCACCACAATTTATTGACAACAAAGTCTAGCACACACCACAACTGATCAACACTTGTCCTTAGTGTTAGGGGTCGTTTAGGGGTCATTTGGAGGTGTTTAAATGCAGATCATGGCTCTTGGAAGGCTGAACTGTCACACCCCAACCGATGGCGGAATCATCGGGGCGCGGCACTGAGCGAAACAGATTGTTCAGAAGTTTCCACAACAACTATCATACAATTCAGTTATATAACACGTCCCATACCGTGTTCCAAATAATAACAAGTTATCATAGAAATCAACTAAACAATATGGGAACTGTTCCGACAACTCAAGTTCTTAATTATTACAGACCGAATTTAAATATTGTTTTAAGACTTCTAGACGGCTAACTATAGATCTTACTGACTACAGGTGCCAGTACAAGATCTACAGATAATTATGGCCCTGGAGCAGGTATGTGGACACTGTCCTAAGGTCACAGGCTCCTAGAAGCTTATTATTGCCTCGCTTCCCTAGCACGCTAGTAGCTTAAACACCTGTCACATACGTTAAAATAAAAGTCAATACATATAATGTAAAGGTGAGTACACAAGTTTGATATAGCATATAAAGTTCGAAAAGTTTACGCATAACCAAGCACGTACACAAGGGCAAACGATGCATGTAAATTATCAACATGGGACCATCGATACCAATGACTTCGAGTTGACTGTCCGAGACAGTTCGCAATACATGATTACCACCGTAATCCATGCAAGTAATTGTCCTTAGCAACCCCCGTGTGAACGGGTGCTGAGTCCAAACTATAGTACTACGTTGCTAAAGCAGGTAGATAGCACTCCACGTGTAAACATAATAAACAGCAATCATTTAGACAAGTAATACATGCAAGTAGGTTAGCGTTCAAATAGTTTGTGTTGTTTGTGAATTTGATAGATTACGTATGTAACACCCAAAAGTGCTGAAAGCAAAAAGGGATCGAGTATACTCACAGTGGTTGGTCGTGGATTGAAAGGAGCACTGAGAATAGGTTAGCCTGAATAGTTTGATAACACAACGATGAGTAACGCGGAAAAAGTAAACAATGTACTTGGATCGAGTAGGCCATTCGATCGGACGGCAGTTCGATCGAGTGGGCTGTTCGATTGGTTTGAAAGTCCGTTCGAACATCCATTCGATCGGCCGGCTGGCTCGATCGGCTGGTTCCTTCAAGTGGATTGTTTCTTCCTTTGATGAGAAAGATGTGTTTGTGTATGATGGTTTGAACTTTTGAAGTTCTTGCAGCTTTACCTTTCAAGTTGGCCGATCGAACAGCTGTTCGATCGGTTAGCCCAACCGATCGGCTAGCACTTCGGCTAGCACTTCATTGTTTTCAAATATGTCACTCGATCGGTTGGCATGCTCGATCGGGTGACCTTCCAATGTTTCGAAAAGTCTAAGTGTTTTGAAGTGTAGTATCTCATGATTCGAGTAGTAATGATCACAATCGAGTGGCTCGATCGATCGAATAGAACTCTGTCAATATTACACTTCATGAATTTGTGGGACTAAGTGCTAGTCGATCGGTTAGCCTAGTCGATCGGCTGGCATAGTCGTTCGGTTGGGCTGTTCGTTCGAACAGCCTAGCCGTTCGGCCAGCTTCTCGATTCGGTTAACCTATCACTTAACACTTGGTTATTCCCGTTAATTGTTGATGTTTTAGAGATATTTTGACTACGAGTTGAACCACAAAGCTGAAGTCCCTACTTAGTCTACTGACTCGAGCAGGAATCACCCAAGCTCGGCCAGAGGCGGTTTGGAACTTAAGTCTAACGTTTAACCCGAAATCGGTATATCTCCCGGTAGAACCCGAATCTTGAACCATGTGTTTGTTTAGATTGATTTGTAAGTCGGTTCAAGTCTCGTTTTCACCTTTTTGAGTGTAAAAGAGTTGAAAGATAGATGAAAACCCATCTTCCAATCCTTTTCCACCGTGAAATGTTAAGATCTTTGGAAGATTTTAGGTTATTTATGTGGAAATCGGTTAGATCTAAGTTATTCATGGTGGAATGATGTCAAAACTTAGTGTTCTTGAAGAACACATGATGACATCACCCAAGAACACCTAGATCTTGGTGATTTCATGGATGAAATCCAAGTTTTGAAAGGTAGAAAGATGGAGAATCGATTAATGAACAAAAACGTACAAGGATTAGAGCGAAAATACTTACCGGTTTGAGAGAAATCTGAGATTTAGTGAGAAGAAGAGGCTGGTCGGTCAGAGCTTTTCCAAAAGTGGAAAGTTTGACAAGGACAGCCCTATTTATAGGCTTCCAAAAGAGGAAAGGGTTGGCTGATCGAACAGCATCCCTGATCGAGCGGCTGCCCGATCGAACAGCCTGTTCGATCGGCTAGCCTGTTCGATCAGGTTGCCCTGTTCGATCAGGTTGCCCTGTTCGATCAGGTTGCCCTGTTCGATCAGGTTGCCCTGTTCGATCGGCTTGCCTGGTTTTGAGTGTTTCGCGACGATTTTTGATATTTCGAGTTCGATAGTTGAGGAGTAGAGTAGGATAGAGTTTCTATTCAAATTACTTTTAGTCTCAACTACTATATCTAACATACGAGCATCCTTACAACCATTTCGGGTTCGATTTCCATTGAGTTTGATTCACCTTTGAGTCTTGATTGATTTGATTGATT